>NC_091938.1:6762500-7062500 GCF_041260155.1 Ptychodera flava
CCCGCGACCATGGCGATTGTCGGCGGGGCTGCTGACGGATGGGTTGGTGGTTACCGGTCTCAATGTGATGTTTAGTCAGACTGGTGCGTCCAAAGTCCAGCTTGTCTCTTGAGAAAATATCCTCCCATTTCGATAGGAACTGGGCAATTTTCTCTCCGCATTCTGTGCCAAGTTCATTGACACTCTCCTCCCATAGGGCCCGCAGGTGGTCAGGTACAGGTGTGGTCGGTTTACCTGTTTCAGGTTGACTGGTCTCAACAGGTCGTTGGCCGGGTTTGACCTCACTGTCCACACCACTAGCAAGTGCTATGGTGGTCCCCTTCTGCATTATGTGGGTCGTTTCGCCTACATTCATAACACGGACAGGAACAGTGTTATTGGTGACATCAACGAGTACGCGTCCTACCAGGACACCTTCGGCTGACAGTGGGTTGCGCTTGGTCGGTTCAACCAAGGCCATGGGGTTCACGCCGATAGGTCGGGACAGATGTCCAGGTATGACCATCTCATGTCCAGCTTTAACAGCCATTGTCTCTGCTACCACAACTCGAGCGCACAGGTGTCTACCTGTACGGTCAAGTAGGGGTACATTCCCCTCATGGAAACCCATAGTTAGACTATGTGTTCTGATCTCAGCAGGCGCAGCCAGGATGTAGTCATTGCCAAGTATTACTCCCTCACTGATCTCCACCACAACAACTCTAATTGTTGTTTTATTCGGCCCAACTTTGATCTGGAAGTCGGCCTCTCCATGCACAGGTAAAGGTGTTTTCCCATCAGCCTGCAACGCCCTGATTGTAGGTGGCAACAGGGCAGGTTTCTGTGCAGCTGGTATCGAGTTGTAGACATCAGGAGACAGGAGGGTCAACTCGGATCCGGTGTCGACAAAAGAACAAGCAGCTACACCATGGATTTCAGCAAGAACGTAAAACTGCGGCCGTCTTTTCTTTACTTTCACGTCATTTAACTGCAACACATGCTGGGCTTCCTGTCAGGTTTCTTGTCATCCTCTATTTTGTCGTCGCTGGTTGGGACCGGTTGTCTGTTGTCGACCGAGCGTGGTCCCCACACTCGGTCCTTGCGTGTTTCCGAGGTTTCAGCCTTTGGGCAGTTGCGCTTTATATGGCCTACTTCCCCACATCCGAAACACTTTATCGGTCCTTTCTTCTTTTGTCGCTCAGCTTTATCTCTTTTCATCTCCTCTTTGATCGCATTGACAGCTGCCATGAGTTCAGTGAACTCTGACTGGGTTGGCAAGCTGGTGTGTTGATCATAGGAGTCTGCAATCTCTACTGCATCATCGTACAGGTCATCATCAATGCCAACCTGTCTGATATGTTGGCGTCGTTTCATTCGTCCAGCTTCAGAATGCAGGAACGACTCAGTATGAATAGCAATTCGTATTGCTGCATCGAGTGTTCTGGGCCGCTGTCTGAATAAGTCTGCACGAATTTCTGCATCAGGGATTGCATCGGAAAAATACTGCCTAGCCAACTTGTCAATGGCTATCGGGTCAAGTTCAGGATAAGCTTGCTCAGTCAAATCTAGGATAGCTTGTCCTAGATCTGCAAGCGTCTCATCTTTCATCCGCTTTCTGCATTTCAGCTGGGTTAAACGTAACTCAGCTTTGCCCAAAGAACCAAAGCGTGCTTCCAATATGGCCACTAATTCATCATACTGCATCTCTTCAGGTAAGCCATAAATACGGGGAAGCATGTTCTGGGCACGGCCTCTCAGGGAAGCTGCCAGGAAATGACCCTTTTCCACTGCATTCCATCTGTTAATTGCTGCACAGTGGGTAAAGTGACAATAGTAGTCACGCCAGGAACTGCGGCCATCATATTTGTCAGGCATCACAGCCAGCTTTTCCAACCTGGCTCCCCTTACTGGATTCTGGGGAATCCTATCTTGTCGACTTCCCCTTCCCCCAGGCAGGTAAGGTCCTCTATATTGACTGCTCTCTCCCTGACCTGGGCTACTTTGTCGCCCCATCACTGAATCAAGACGGGCATTCAGTCTGGCAAAGGAGGACATGTAGCTATCTGCATTTCCAGCAGGAGAAGCGCCCTCTCTGTAGCTACCTTCATAGGCTCCTTTGTTTTCATACAGCTCAGCCAGGGGTCTCCTGGTGACCCCCTCCTAAGATTCGGTAATCTTAGATAGTCACTGCTTTCCTTCGGTCTAGCCCCAGACATATAGTGATTTCTGCCCTCAAGTGCGCCCTCTCTGTTCTGTCTCAGGAAACTGCTTTCCGGTCGGTATGGAGACTGCATTCCATACTCATTCTCGCTTTGTAGCCGGTTTCCTACATTTAACCATGGCCGCACATTAGGGGTGCTTGTGCCTAGAGTACTGCCTGAAAAACTGCTGCCAGGGAAACGATAGTCAGGGCCTTTTATTTCTCCCCTTTCTGTAGTTCAATAACCACCTCTCCTCAGTGCATCATAAAAAGATATCCCGGTCGCCATACATTTTAATTCTGATCAACACAGTATCAGTGATGTTTCAATAATTGGCATCATCCAAGTCAATAAACAGGATGACAAACTACGCAAACATTTAGAATCACAATGGATCAAAAAACTTGACACACTGTCTCCAGCTGGCCTAAACATTCGCCCAAATTACATAGCATTTAACAGCGCCCCCACATACCAGCTTTTGAGTATTTAAAGGGACCCCCCTGGACTTCAGAGCGCCAATTTTCAGCTCTCGGCGTAGGTCAAGACAGTTTTGACCGTACTCACAATCTCGAGGTTAGTCTCTCTCCTGTCATTCATGTACATTTCCAGATTTTCACAGACTTATAACTCTACATTGCTCGTTTTCCTACACAATTCAACCATTGTAATTTTCATGTTCGTACTTTTTATTGTAGAAAACACCTGAAGAAGCTCTAAATTTAGAGCGAAACGTTGTGTTTGAGGTATAATAAATACGTTTGGAACCTAACAACCAGGTGTGGTAGTGTGTTTCAACCCAAGTTTCTTCTATCTTCACCCCATTCCACGCTCCACTGGGGATCACCTGAATTCCTACAGTTTCTTATATAATAATATATATATATATATATATATATATATATATATATATATATATATATATATATATATATATATATATATATATATATATATTTATATCTATCGAATTATTCAATTTATATTTCATCTTGGTTTTACCCTTGTTGCGCACAGGGGGGTCACCCTGTTTCCGAAAATTGGAATAAGGGTCAGCCACTTTTGACGAATGCAAAAAAATAATCCACCACTCCATCCCATTACCCTCCTGCCCAAAGAAACTGACCAAGTCCCTAATCTGGTGACAGCGTCCACAGATTAGTAATTAAGTCTTGCGTGCTTTGGCGCATTAGCAATCAAACGAATCAGAAATTTGGCGCAGCACAGTGACAAAAGTTCGCGTAGGCTTGTCAAAGGACAAATACGTGACACAGGAAGGAGAAAAAGAAATCTTTACAGAACCAGTGCTAACAAAAGACCAAGACACCAAAAGTTGGCAGCATAAATCTTTATTGGCAATACATATCATAGTCAAACGTATTAAAATAAAATAAACAATAGGAAGAAGAAACCTGTGCTGAGACCAGACATCTCTTTTGCCATCCCGTCCCCGGGACGGATATGTAGGCTATCCCTATGGAGACACGCTGAGTGAACTTAGGCACAAAATCTATGCCCACAATATTTCCGATGGAATCATTTCAACAGTAACACTGAGACTCTTCATTACTGGTTTCCCTATAAATAATCCTTCCGAACAACATTCTATTGCAGGAGTGCTTGTCACTTTCCAAATTTTAGCGTGAACTTGAGATAGATGCCATGCTGCAAATGTGTTTGTAGCTTATCCGTTCTACACTCACGAATGCAACTATGACGTCACAGATATGGACGAGTTCACGGAGGATTTTCCTCAAGCCAAGAAACATTTTTCATTCTCACAATTATTCATCAATGGGCAAAAAGGAAAAAAACACCACCATTTAGCTTCGAAATAGTATTATTATTTATTGAAATAAGATTTTTAAACATTTTTAGGTAAGACATACCCTTTAAGTTAGAATTAAGCAATAACGCCCGCCGCAGGAGGGTATACACGAGATTTTAGTACAATGCGCAACATATAGCACGAGCCGATAGGCGAGTGCTATATGAGCGTATTGTACCAAAATCGAGTGGATACCTGACTGCGGAGGGGGTTATTGCTATTATATTATATCAGTGTGTGCGTCTGAACGAATACTAGCGCCATTTTAAGTTGGCTTTTAAGTTTTAAGTTGGCTTGCTGGTAAGAAAAAAATGAAATCAGGATTTTTCTGAAACTTTGTACAGATGTCAAGCTGGGGTAGATATGTTAAATAGTAAAATAAAAAAATATGGTCCCCATGCAAATTTTTTAGCTATGGCGCCCTCTATGTTGTCCCGCGAAAACATTTAGCTGAAATTGGTTAAAATGTTGTATTATTCGATTAACTAGTGGTATTGAATAATAAAACTGAAATAAAGTAAAAACAATTTGACAGATTTTATACAACACAAGTCCCCGTATTGTAATATATTAAGTTTGTGATCTACTTTTGATAATATCAGAAAATATGGCAACGTTTCCATGAATAGTGCTTTTATATAAAGAGCAAAGTTTGGCAAAATTTTGATATTTTCATTACAAATGTCATAATCTGAAATCTACATTTTCTTTAAACTCTCATACATTAAGCCCAACAATATTTAGATTTCGAATCAAACGAAAAAAATGGGGTTCACCACACAATTTTTTAAGATATGGGCATTTTTAATACAAAAATGCTACACTGAAGCGCCCTCTAGCGATAGATCCCTGTTTAGTTTGATATATTCGAAAGTTTTTCTTATAGGTATTAAATAAAGTTTAGTTCAATTAAATACTGCAAATAATCCCAAATTTGTCACACTTAAAACGGGCCTGTTACACAAAGTTTGCTATCTAGGTGTCAACTTTTTGACAAACCAGATTTGAAAGTCGCACCTCAAAGTAATTGTATGCTATATCGAGATACCCGTGGGTCTGCGACACCGTCATACCTACACGTAAAGAAAAGAGGACAATGAATGAGTGCCACAAAAAAGTGCGCGTTCGACATTGTATATGGTTTTACTGCAGTACATATTTTCTCTTAGTTGCCTAAGGCTGCTCTTTCCTGTATCAATGACACTTTATTTGCATGCTGTACTCTCTGAAGTATACTTAGGTGCCTACTATTTGACTTCCATGAGGAAATATACATATTAATACTGGAGTTTTATGCAATACCCTTCCTATGTTCTTGTTATATGCTGACTGTGCGGCAACATAAATACGACTTCGCAAGCACGCTTTCACGTAAGTTGGATACATTGTACACTGAATACATTGAACAAGACGCGTTAAACACGTCTGTATGACGGCCTCATTTCATCTGTCACGCCACTTCGTTTTATGTCCATATATGGACTTGTTTTCATTAGAAACGCTTTGACTCATCAACAAGCGATCATATGTTAATGTTCTATGCTATTTAAAGAATTCGAACCTATTGTTTGGTTTTTTAGGGGTAACCTTACTATACGTTTACGATATGTGAGCAATAGTCGACGGACAATCCTACAGATTAACCTATTAAACGATAACAAAACAAAGGCTTTTGGAGGGGCTGCATAACATAACTGTGAAGCCCCTCATCATCTTTTGCTAGCCAAGACAATCCGTAGTAACAGCCCACCATAGAAACTAACAAAAATACGATCATGACGTTTGCAACAGCTTTGCAAGATACGATAATAAAATAGAATGCCTATTGAGTAACCTTAATATATTTTCATTGTACGATTCTCATAAAGCGCGATTTAAATACGACGCAAAGATCACGTTAAAAGGTAGATGCATTAATATGCAAAACATTTGTTTGTGCCTGTAGTCTTGCTTCGAAAGCTGAAAAAATAAACGTAATGTAAGTGTTTTGTTAGCATAATACCCTTATGTACTGCGATAGTAAAATGAGGTGAGAATAGATCCATAGAGGATGCATTTTACAGTCAGAAAATGCGTTCAATTTGAAGAACAATTCTGACACAATACGAGGTGGAGTCCCTGAGGGTGTACTGCCTGATGTGTCGCCAAGGATGATCTCAAAAGTTTCAGTGAAACAGGCATCACATTTTTTCGTAGCGGATCTCCGTCGCAATCATTTTTGGGGATGTCAATTTTGGCTAACATTGTGGAGCAGTCTAGACGTGATCAGCCATAATTTGAATCTGTTATTTTTCAATTTTCTTTGTTTTGACAGCTTTCATTCATTAAAGCGAAATGAAACTCGTTTAACATGCGTTTTCTGACACTTGGATGAATGATTTCAGAAAATCGTAACCTCTATTTTTTTCTCTCGGAGTTCTCATTGCTATCTCCTTCACTCATTCTATATATTACTAACAGTTCATTCAATTCACACTTAGGCGATTTTTCCCAAACAAATAATCGCTGTCATCAGTTGTAAAACGGGTAAATGAGTATTTGCTACATATGATGTAGTCTAGCCGTAATGTCAGGTATCATTTGTACAGCGATCAATATGTTACTTGCTATTATGAGACATTTTTGTACCAAGAAAATATTACTTTTAATGTTGGCGGAATGATAGGGATATGTCATACTTTAGTGTGTTCGATGCTCGTGTAAAAAAGACAGTAACCATAATTAATCAGAGACCTCACGGCTGACCGTAACTTTAACAACAGGAATATCGGCTTTACTAACGGAATACGCGAGAGCAGATACAATATTTAAGCAATAATGCACCCCCTCCCGGCCCATAATGGACGAAAGCAAACTTTGCACGACATAATGTACGAGGCGAAGCCGAGTACATTATGGAGTGCAAAGTTTGCTTGAGTCCATTATGGGCCGGGAGGGGGTGCATTATTGCTATTATTTTATAGTTTTGGCAATGCCAGTGAATTTGTAGTTGTAGAAAACGAATAAAAAGGAAATTTAAACTGAGTTTGAAGCCAGTGAGCGTCCTGACTCTGCACACATCACATGCACTCCACACTGCACTGCACTGAACACGCACGTTCAGCACAAAAAATGACCAACACTTTCACGGTTCAATTTTGAATTGAAAAACGATGTATTTTCGAAGGAAATGAAAAGGAACTGCATCCCTACCGTCTATATTAAACTTGAAACATCACCTTTAAATATCATGCCATTCAAAAAGCCGACACGGTGAAATGCCAGACATGAAAAAACGGAATGTTCATGCATCGACATCAGCATGATCAGCGAGCTGCATGGTATCAGCTGATCAATACGATCATTATTATGTCGCTAGTAGTACAGCATTCATTGCAAACGATATCAACAGAGTTCAACATTGTTATTCTAATGTTTATATTTCAATAATAATGGTGTCTATAAATTTAATTTTCGATGGCTTCTTGAGAAGTGCTATTTTAGGGACTGGTCAGTTTCTTCGGCCTGGGGGGGGGGGCCGGTGGATTATTTTTTGCCGACGTCAAAAAGTGGCTGACCCCCCCTATTCCAAATTTTGAAAAAAGGGTGACCCCCCCTATTCCAAATTTCTAAAACAGGGTGACCCCCCCCCCCGGGCGCGACAAAGGTAAAACAAAAGATGGACATAAATTATATATATATATATATATATATATATATATATATATATATATATATATATATATATATATATATATATATATATATATATATATTATTTTACATTTTACATATATTTATATTTTAAATAGTCATTCTATGTTTTAGTGAAATTGTTGACATGTCAGTTGTAAGATAGGAATTTCAAAGTGTCATTTTGAATGAGCTGTATTTTGAATGAGCTGTGAATGTATTTCACACTTTCTCTGCTTACCCAGATGTCCGGAACTGTTGTACAGAAATTGATGTCAATCATTAATATCAAAGAGGAAAAAGCAGTGAATCAAAAACTTTGATGGGTGTTAAGACTTGCCAACCCATCCAATTAAATCTCCTGAGGAGCCATAGAGAGCTTTTTTAGCCAAATCTGATGTGTACAGTGTCTGAGAGGACCTTTTCTTGTGTAACATTGAAACCATAAAAGCACAGCTAATAATGACAAAAACTGCCTTTTTTAACTGTTATTTTGTTCATAAAAAAGCATCTTTCTACAGAAAACCTATGAAACAAAGGAAAATAATTGCATCAATGAGAAGGAAAGATATCTTGTCATTTTTCTATCTCTAAAATAAGTCACTGTATCAAATATATATTGTGAAATATTTGTGCATGTTGCTTTCTCATACTGAATTCTCACAGAGAGAACAGAAAAATATCAGGAATTTGTCATCCTTTTCATATGAAATGCAGATTTCATAATGGTACACTTTCACTTAGCAAACATCAAGATATCTCTGAAAGTATGGCGCCCGAAGGGCGCGCCAAAAAATATGAAACATCCTGATATCTCTGATATATATGCCTTGTATATTAAAGTCATGCACCTGAAGGGCATGCTGAAAGATGTATGATATATTAAAGTAATGAGCTTGAAGAGCACGCTGAAAAAATACTGAACATACAGATATCTCTGAAGTATGTATGCTTGATATGTTAAAGTTGGGCGTGCTGAAAAATATGACTGATTATTAAAGTTACGCGCCCGAAGGGCGCGCCGAAAAATACAACTGAATGATGAAATTTGTGGCTGACACTAGCATTTTAGGCAATGATGAGCCTGTGTCAAAATTCAAAAACACACTGACCCCCCCTATTGGGCATTTCAAAAACATGGTGACCCCCCCCCCTATCACCAAAGTCAAAAACAGGGTGACCCCCCCCCCATGAATCCACCGCCCCCCCCCCAGGCTGAAGAAACTGACCAGTCCCTTATTTCGGCGAACGAGAAAACTTGACGTAAACGGGTGCTTGAAAGGTACAGTTGACAAACATACTGGAGGGTTTCCGTACCGTTGCGATATCGAGAACAAGGCAGGGTAAAACCACGGACAAGGAGAAAAAAACGATGAATGAAAGTTGTCTCCGATTACAGTCAGTGTATCAGAATTAGGTGGCCGAGATGTTAGATCAACGGAGAGTCCACGTTCGTCGTGATTGTTGGTAGTAGCTGACCTTGGACCGAGACTTTGAATGGCTCCGTAGTAATTTCCGAAGACACTTCCAGTCAAGCTGCCGTTGTTGGCCCGTTTACGGCTGGTTCGAGTAGCCTTTCACGCTTGCATAGTTTACATGGCCACTGACATACATAATATGCCATGTGTCAAACCCAGTATCGTCTAGGGGTTTGCAAACGTACTAAGATCTGTTTCACCTATAGGGCAACGAAGCGAACCATGTTGTAAACAAACGTAGTAGTACAACCAGCGTATCGGACGGGGACTGCATGCTGAGCGCCAGCCAGACAGACGACAAGTGCATGCGTGAGGACTCAAAAAAATGTGATAAATCGTACAGTAAGGCATTATTATCAATATTTCGCACCATTATCAATATATTTTATAGTTTTATGTATTACATGGTTTATCCGATACTTTCCCTCCTTTGAAATGCGCAGTCCTTTTTTCGTTTTCAAAAGAAAAACTTGCTCGCTGTGGGGCCGCAATGCTGAATAATGGAATACATTATCAGTAATAATGTATGGATATGACGTCACAAAATTCACTGGTATTGACAAAGCTATAATATAACTCTGAATATTGAATCCCTGCTTATGACTTTTGAAAGTAAATTGCAATTATGCTAAAATTACACTGACAAAAAGTGGTAAGAGCTTCTTTTTGGAAGTATATCTTTCAAGATTGAGTATTTATGTTTTCGTATGAGTGCCACCTCGCTAGAATATTTCAGGACCATACGCTAGGACAACAAGTATCTGTCTGCCTCTGCTATGTATGTATGTATGTATGTATGTATGTATGTATGTATGTATGTATGTGTATTCACTCCACGCATGTACTTAAAAACTGCTATGTACATCGATTTGACATTTTGTAATTTTCAAGGGCTGAAGCGCATCTTTTCAAAATGCAAGTCCCAAAAATATACATATGTCACATGAGGCTGAACACGTAGAAATTGTGTTAACTTTTAAACTCAGGAAGTAACTGTAAGATTACTGGAATTTATTGATCAAATCTGATAGAGTTATGTTAATTTTTTTAGTAATATCTTTATTTTTACGCTTTTCTTCGATATTGGAAAACATGCTATTTTCTCAGAAAATATTCAGATAGATATTCCGGTACCTATTTTTAAATAACAGTGAAATAAGCATTACATAGTCTCTTCATAAGTGGCTTGATTCATTTTATATTCTCATTGTTTTTGCCGTCGTCCATTTAGAAAAGGGGGTAACTTATGTAATAGCTACTAATTTGAAACAAAAACAGGTAGTCAAACCGCTCTGATTTTCCGATGATGGTACGATATCGTAGAATTTGAACACTCGGAGTTTGATGACTTCAAATAGAAGTTCTCTCTAATTTTCATCACTTACAATAAGTAGCGTCAGTAAAAAATAACAATGTTACGAACCGGTATTTGATTATAGACCAGCCGATCCTTAAACACGATTAAGTTAAGTAGCTTGAATAAAATTTACCCAACTACGTAGCAGAGCCTATATTTCCAAAACAATCTCTAATTTTATTATCAAATATTTTTGAATAATTCAAAAATCGGGAAATACTCTATCAATTTGAAATCAAAGTTAGACACAGGGGGCTCATGTTTTGAAGGATTACACAGGTGTCTGAGTATGCATAAATACAATAATTTTATTGAATGTGCATTTTGTAAATGACTTCATAGTATAAGAGTCGGAAGGAAAGGATTTTTGTCGTGACAAAACTGTACAGCGACAAATGCACCTCTGAAGTGTAAGGCCTTGCGGTTTTCGCCTTGAGCTCAGTGAGTTTCTGGACTTGAGCTGGTTTTAACGTGTCGGCATATATACAAGTATACCTGTCAATGGTGGGAAGAAATGCGTCTTGAGGAGTTTAACATTGACATTTGAGCAATACCATCCCCTACCCCACCCCAAGCCAACCAACCCCTACCCCGGGTGTGCAATCTGCGATGGGGCATGCGCGGTGAAGACATTAGTTCTGACAAGAGAGCAACTGTAGTCAAAGCCATACATTCTCATATGCTTTAAAGCCGTAATAGCCCGTAATATTAATATTCTAGAATAATAATAATAATAATAATATTTATTTCTTAAAAAACGCCTTCCATGTAAAAGACATCTCAAGGCGCTGTACAGTACAGTGAGTTGATAAAATGTTGCTACAATCTAAAAAACTCTAAAAAATAGCATTAAAAACTTTCTAAAAATAAATGTGTTTTAAGTCCAGACTTAAAAACATTAAAACTTGTCGAACTACGAAGATTTAATGGAAGCCTATTCCACAGCCGTGGTGCACAGATGGCAAAAGCTCTATCACCGTTAAACTTTGTATTACATACTGGTTGATACAAACTGAATGAATCATTCGTGGTTGACCTAAGGGTTCGACCCGGAGCACGGACACTTAAAAGTTCTTTCAAGTATAATGGGGCCGTTAAATGCAGAATCTTGTATGTTAAACATAAAAGCTTGTACTCTATGCGCTTGTGAACTGGAAGCCAATGCAGGTAATGCAATACTGGTTGTATATGAATTGATTTCTTAGCTTTTGAAACAAGACGTGCTGCTAAGTTTTGAATAAGTTGTAATTTCTTAATCTGATACTTTGGAAGACCAAAAGTAGACTATTACAGTAGTCAAGTCTAGACGTAATAAAAGCATGTACCAATTTTTCCGTAGAACTCTGGTCAAGTAGGTTGCGAATCTTACCATTTTTTCATAAGGCGAATGAAGCTGATTTACATAAACTTGCCACATGGGCTGACATAGTTGCATATGAATCTAATATAACACCAAGATGCCGAACTTCGGTTGATGTATGAATGCTGACTCCCCCTACGTTTACATCACAAGCAGGGGGTTGAGTCTCACCACCAAACTTGGAGAAAATCTTAGCACCTCCGTCTTACCATCATTAAGTGCCAACATGTTGTCATGCATCCACAGCCGGATCTCATCAATACAGTTCTCAATTTTAGAAATGGGAGCAGAATTGTGTGAACAGATTATGTATAACTGGGAGTCGTCAGCATATAACAGAGACTGTAAACGATGCTTATCTATGATGTCTTCAAGTGGGGCGGTGTACAGACTGAAAAGTACAGGACCAAGTACAGAGCCCTGGGGTACCCCACAGTCAAGCGGTTGAGCTTTTGACACCATAGATCCGAAACATACACTTGTTTTCCTACCCCTCAAATATGAACGAATCAATTCTAACACAGTACCATTGATTCTAAACCTACAACGTAGCCTATGTATTAAAATGTCATGATCGATGGTGTCGAACGCTGCAGAAAGATCCAGGAGTATTAAAATGAATACTGTACTTGACTTTTCCGGACAGTAACTGATTGATGTAAACTGCTTATCTTTCTTCTCGCTCGTTTTGGGATGGCTCGAATTTTTTTCGGGCAAGTATTTTCAAAGAGTTATGAAATTTCACGCATGCATTTGGGGAAGGTCACCATTTTTGCACATTTTCGAAGCTAAGATGTGGCTGATATGGTGCTATGTCCAAAAAATATCAGATCATAATATATGGGAGTCTGTTAGGTTAACTATTGATAATTTTCCTCAACAAAACAAGGTTTACCTTTACTTTTACATATGTTCTATAATTTATGTAAAATGTGCTTTGCTTGAAGTGGCAGGTACGAAGTGCATGCGTGTACAAGAAATTTTATTTTGGAATTCATCGAAAATGCTTGCTCACTATACATGGTAGTCTATGAGAAAACTATTAATTTTTTTCAAAAAATAGCAATATCTATGCATTTATAATTGACAATGATAATTGATATAAATGTACTTGATTAGAATAGGATTGTAACAAGTGCATATGTGTTCAAGAATCACACCGAAAAGGTTTATTCGCTATACGTGACTGTCTGTCAGGAAAGTGCATTGAACATTTTCCCTGACAAAACTTGTTATATATGTATATATATTTAAATGTTATTGAATAGTGACTTTTGGGCTGTAATAAGTTTCTTGACAAACAAGAATATTGCTCCCTGTAAATTACAAGATATAAATGAAGGTGAACATTACAGCTACTGTCCCTTTAAAAGTGATTATTTATTTATAAAGGTTAAAAACTGTTGGCTGAAAGTTCAAAGGAAAAATGAGAAAATTATATGTCAATTAAGATATTATTGATTACTAGTATTGATATTGTTGCAGGGAGACGGTTACTGTATTTTTGCGCATGGATATTGGTGAGGGTCAATTGTTTACTTCCAGACACTTTTGAAGAGTCACTATTTTTCGCGCATCATCATTTCGAAAAAAACCCTCCCCTGTAATTTATGTCCAGTCCCTTACCTTCGCGCTCTATACACTGCTGACTGTCGAATGTTCATGAAGGGTGCATTAACCTTGTACGTGCAGATGTGTGACTTGTAGGGGAATTTGCTTTCATGTTCGGTACCATAAATTATCATAGGTGCCCGAGAGATTTATCGACTGAACTTAACCCACAGTTTTGTATACCTTTCGCATTAAAAAAATACACCTTACCAAAATACAGCTCACCCATCGCAGCAAATAACTTAAAGAGTCTGTGTATACTTTTTAACATTTTTATCTTTTGTATTTCTATAAAACTCTTGACATGTTAGAGTTTTATATATTGGTGACACTATAAGTTTACAACCGTTTTGCTACCTTAATCCTAGACATATTGTATCCCTGTGAGTTTCTGTAGTCTTTAGTTCCTACGAACACCGTCCGGGAGACAAAGGTTTGGTCATGTCCTTGTGTCCGTCCGTTCACGCAGATATCTCGGAGATGGCTCGAGCAATTTCATTCAAACTTTATATAAGGATTACTCCTTATGTCATACATATGCACGTCAATTTGTTTTGTGATCCGATCCAAAAGAGCCGTCTGACGGCCATTTTATTTTAAAAGTAGGGGACTATGCCATGGACAATGACTATTTGAAAAACAGCTCTATTTGTAGAGCAACTGCACACTTAAGTAAGATGTTTGTTTCACAGATGTCTGATAGCACACATTGAGATGTGTCAGTATTGCATCAGTTAATTGCTAATTTGCATATTTAATGAATTTTTGTAACTAGGGTGATATGTCCAGAAATAAAGCAGCAAATTTGATGAAACTTAGTACAGATCTTCAGCACACTGTCTTATAATTGTGTAAAGAGACACTTAGCAGTGCCATTCAACATAATTGCTAATTTTCATATTCAATGAACTTTCCTAATTAGTGGGCTATCTCGGGAATCACTTCATCAAATGTGATGAAACATGGTACAGATGTTCAGCTCACAGTACTGTAATACTGTGTGAAGACATTAAGCAGCATCATGTCAATTGATTGCTCATTTGAATATTTTATTAACTTTCATAATTAGTATGATATATCTAGAAATACTGTATCAAGATTGATGAAATGTAGCATAGATGTTGATTTTTGGTGATGTAATAGTGTGCATAGATATGTAGAAGTATCATTTCAATTAACTGCTGATTTGCATATTAATATTTTTTTTTAATTAGGTTGATATGTCAAGAAACAGTTCATCAAATCTCATGAAACTTGGTGCAGATGTTGAGCTCACATTGCTGTAACATTTAAATAAAGACATTTATAAGTGCCATTTAAATTAATTGCCTTTATGCATATTTAATGAAATTTCTTAATTACTAGACTATGTCAAGAAATACTGCATCAAATTTGGTGAAATTTGGTACAGATCTTTCAGTACTGTAATACTGTGCGAAGACATTAAGCAGTATCATTTCAATTGGTTGCTAATTTGCATATTTGATGAACTCCCATAATTAGTATGATATGCCTAGAAATGCTGTAGCAAAATTGATGAAACTTGGCACAGATGTTGATCTTCCAGTAGTGATTTTTGTAATTAGGGTGATATGTCAAGAAACGGTTAATCAAATTTCATGAAACTTGGTACAGGTGTTGAGCTCACATTGCTTTAACATTGAACAAATACGCTGCCCAGTGCCATGTTAATTGTTAAATTACATATGTATTGAACTTTCCTAATTAGGGTGATATGTCCAGAAACACCTCATCAAATTTGATGAAACTTTGAACAGATATTGATTTCACAGTGCTGTAATACAAGTCATTGACACTTTGCGCTATTGTGTATGAAATGTGGTGGTACACGTGATTAAAGAATGCAAAAGTGTTTGGCAACATCCCGTCGATTTATTACTAGTTGACTTTTTAATGGTCCTTTGTACCTAGGGTGGAAGCCCACGTTGTTTTAACGTTTTCACAACCATTGAATCATCCTTAATCACAGACCCAAATAATGAACAGGACTCTATCCTCTCCAAGGACTTGTAATCAAAGTACTTATGAAACAAGTGGGGACTGTGTCATCAACGATGACTTGTATTGTATGGTATAGTGTAATGTATCAATGCATTAAAATCAATTTGCACTGATTAAGAGCACTATAATTCACATATGTCTGTCGAGACAACTCTCAAATTGTGGGGACTGTGTCATCAACGATGACTGTATTGTATTGTATAGTGTTATGTGTCAATGCATTAAAATCAATTTTCACTGATTACGAGCACTATAATTCACATTGTCCCCTCGTAATTACCGTATATTTCCATATACATGGCAAATGTTTGAGAATTTTAGACACTGAGCGATGCTGAATAATTGACTACTGTTACAATCGCCTATTATCGACTGTTTCCCAGGGACCAATTCCTTTGTCCTGAATGCGATTTTCACTAAAATCTTTGTAATTTCGTACAATAATGAAATATTTGGGGAATAGCTGTATGATCTCCTTGTTCGTGACACCAGATAAGTTCACGATATGTTTGTTTGGCTTGAGACTATTAAAGGCCGATTTTACCGGGAAATCTGCGTAGTTTTTATCTCTTGTTACCAAAACGGCGTTACGAATCCTCGCCGACCTGAGAGGCTTTTGTAGGCAGCTGTTAGGTTTAGAGGTCTATACCTGGTATAGCTGCAGCGGCGTTACTCAAAAATTGACGTGTTTGACACCACTGTTGTTATGCAAAGTGTTCATGCTACATTTACGATAACTGCTCAAATCACGATGCTTTTCATTTTCAAGCTCTATTGCTATGATGATGCGCTTATGACAGAGTATCATAACTTACCTTATCGCTTTGAACTCACAACTTTGGTTTGGTAGGCCCTTGGTGCACAAACAGTCGGAGATCACTGGCTTTCACATCCCAAGTAACTTCAACGTCTTATATGTGAAAAATGTAGGGCTGTAAATAGGGCGGGGCAACAATGACCAGCATAACAGATCACCGCCGGAGTGGCTATGTCGTGATAGGATTTCAACTCAAGAAAAGCACACCCCCGGCTACCTCTTGACATATTTGTCAAATAGGTTAAATACATGGACTGTTTGAAGATTTTCATTGTTTGAAAATTTTTGTTCTCCTTTTCCTGTTCAAATTGGACTATATCCAAATTCCAATAGATGATTCCTTTTCACGGTTAAATTGCGTTATGGGACCGGAAAGCTATATTTGACCAAGGGAGTCCTTCTGGTCCTTCTCAGCATAGTTGATATCAATTATATTCACTCCACCAATAGAAAATATTATATTGAATATTATACACCATCGCTATGAGTTATGGTGTTTGCAACCTGTCATGAAATCAAGGCAAAATATGGTTTTTTGGCGTCTTTTCATATCCTATACCTAATTACTCCCATTCAGCATTTGACACCAAAGCAGCCTCCGTACATGTCACGCATGTCGAACTCCTTGTTAGATAAATTGATCTATGAAAGTTTTGATTGGCTACATTGGAAAATATGAAGGGGTTGTCAACGACTAGATGGAAGATTGCACAGTTTTAACTGAAGTTTATCAATGACTTTGCAAAACTTCTCTTGAAATTGATGTTTATTGTCTGAATGACACATGGTTGTTGAATTAATTTCTAAAAAGTTGTTCGTTTAAAAAAATACCTGTAAAATACCTGTAAAAATACCTGTATGTGACTCGACCACTCCCATTTAAAAATCAGCCTGGCCACTTCTACAATCAAGTGCTCAGTCACCTCCCAAAAATGGAATCATGCGGCGCCTTTCATGTTGATTTGTTTACTCAGGATCGTCCACTAGAAGGCACAATAATTTGTAGCAATTACAGGCGTCACGACAACACATTCTGCATGGCTGACTTTCTTTCGCTGTAACAATCTTTTCACAAAAAACCTTCTCTATGGGCCAGCAAGAAAACTATAACATACAGCTGTATATTGAGTAATTAGAGACTGCCAGTTTCTTGAGGCTGGGGGGCGGTGGATCAATGGGACCACCTGTTTTGACTTTGGTGATTGGGTCATCGTGGTTTTTGAATTATGGCACGGACTCCTACTTGCATAGAACACATCGTATAACCAAGAATTGCATCATTGCATCATCACGAGTTGCATGTATCAGTTGATATATTAGAGTTGTGCGCCCATTGGCGCGTAACTTTAATATATCTAGATGTGTCACAATTGAAAGTCTGTTATGCAAAGCATTATTGCAGCCACGAATTATGTCATTCAGTTACAGTTTTCAGCGCGCCCTTCTAATAAGTTTAGAAAAACATATACCATATATATAATATATCGGTGTATATTGTATTTATACATCACCTTTGTCTCGGGGTTCTCCCTGTTTTCGAAAGTTAGAATAGAGGCCAACCTGTTTTTCAAGTTTGTTTTTACAAGAGGGGGTCAGCCACTCCTTGATCTTTGCAAAAATAATCCATTGCAACCCCCTCCCCCGCCCGAAGAAATTAACCAGTCCCTTACGAGATTAGGTTTGATAATTTGTTCCTAAATTTACCCCCTTAGTTGTAAATTATACTGAGCTGGTGGCAACATCTTACATTCTTACATTCTAAAACAACAACAGAAAAAGTAGATAAGCTGTAGTATCAGAGGGTATCAGTTTCACTGTGGAGTGATTCTCAAAAGAGAGAATGAGCCGAAGAAGCCATAAAATGATTACATTTACAGGTGAGTTTCTTAAATCCAAGTTTTTCTGAACTATAAATTGATGAAGGTTATTCTTTGCTTTGGACTGTCTTCATGGAGTTCAATCCCCATATATAGAGTGATACCCGCTACCTTTCCGGAATCTAGAAAATAAAACTCCTAAGAATTAATAGTGCCAGGAAAAGGGAATAAATCTGCTCATTAATACCAAACCAATCCAAACTGAACAATATCGAATAGATTCTTGAGTTGATTTTAATGGTTATTGGTGTGTGGATATTGGTCATAATTCATACACAACTTTTCGTGTTTTGAGGTTTATTGAGTGGTTTTACAGATGATATACGAATAGAACGTCACACACAAAGACAGACGGTATTGGTGTTTATATGCCTTTGGACATGTGAAAGCAAAAAAACCAACTCAACAGGTCGTGAGGTCATGTCTGGTTCATGAAAACGGCTTAGTATTCACCTTTTGAATCACTGGCTTCACTTGTCTGACCTATTGATCTCACAACCAAGACTTGAAGTGTTACGGTCGGTTCAGGTTACATAATTTATGACACAAGGGATCATGAGTTAACATTGTGTGACTTAACTGAACTTTCAGCTGTAGTATGATTATTTAAAGTATACGACAGGTAGCATACTTACCCACTGTGTGTGTTCTTACCTTAAGAGCTTGGCAACAAGTGCATTATTTCAATATCAAACATTTCATTCCATTATTTATGCTTCATGTCTCTGCTTGGTACTGTGATTAGCTTAAGTTTACACATCAAAATACCATTCATGCATTGTCCATTACCTACTACCTTCACATTCGCATGTGAATATTTCAGAAGCAAACTTAAATTTAATCTTAGAATTGATTTGAGTAAGAATTGAGAATAATTACAGTCTTCATCAAAGTATGGTGATGGCGTCATGTAAAGATGAAAATCTTTCTCTTAATTTTGAAGGCGTTCAAACAATAAATTTGGAAAGGTCAATAAAGATGCTACGACGCGCCAAATGTAAAAAATTAATTACACAGTCACGCTCATTTAAGAGATAGAACAGTTGGAAGTTATTATTTATAAGACTCTGCTTTAGTATCGAGCACTGTAATTCCCACGAGGACATCTGTAAACTTCGATTAGATATATATATATATATATATATAATATATATATATATATATATATATATATATATATATATATATATATATATATATATATATATATATCATATATCATATACCCATGCCCATATTGCTACATCCTAGTGACGTTCAACGTAAAATATCAGCCGTGATATTTTACGGTAAACGTCGAGATATGCACGATGAACGTCATCAGTTTTAGAGTTTTCCCGAACTACATTAGCAGTTTGTTGGTAAACAACGTAAACAACAAAATGGCTGCCGCTCCCGCCTGCGAAGCGATGTCGCCGACGTAAAAACTTGAAGGGCTTCGAGGAACACGGGTATTTCTGGTTGCAAAATACGGAAATATCACGTTGAGTCTTGAAATGTTTTCCCATGGTTTTTTTTGGTCAAGTTCTAGCAAACATTCTGCCGTTCGCACGGCGCCGGCACTGTGCACGGTCTCCACCAAACAGGTAGTGAGCGCGTGGCGTGACAGCGATGTCGCGCGCGCGACGACTGTTGACATGGCAACTCTAAAGGTAAACTAACAAAATGGCGTCCCCTCTCCGCGCGAGTTCGGTGCCGTACGACGACCGAAATCAGGATAGATTTAAAGCTGCAGCAGTTTTTGATCGGTTACAGTTGTATAGCATATTGCACCTTAAAATGTTCCTTCTGTATGACGATTTTTGTATCCCGGTGTCTTTCTTCTTGGGTTTCATTGGACGACTTGCAGCGATGTCGCGCGTGATGTTGACATCTTCGTCGTATACTTTATGAATGAAGCCTGTTCACATAAACATTCTGATATTTATGCGCAAGGCGTAATAAAGTAAAGCCTCAAAATTTAAGGTTTTTCGTTCTATTAGTAAAAATTCCCTAAAATTATGGGCATGGGTATATGATAAATCGGTTATTACCCAATATCGCCTGTTCCTTGTGTCGTATCAGCATTCGTGTCATTTGTGCTGCGTCAGACACTCGACTTCGTCTCGTGTCTGACGCAGCACAAATGACACTCATGCTGATACGACACAGGAACAGGCGATATTGGGTAATAACCTCTAATTATATATATATATATATATATATTATATATATATATATATATATATATATATATATATATATATATATATATCATAATTAACCTCGCAGGGATTAGATCAGTAACTATAGCTGCCGATTTGGTTCTGTTGCAAATTTCGAACCCGTCATAAAATCAAAGCTATTTTACTATTGCATTTGCATTGATATAAAAAGTAATTGAATTTCTGTTCTACATGATATAGAAATGTTATACTTTTATGAAGTGACAAAAGGTTTAAAGCGGGTGCATGACTATAAACATCTGAATGAGATGCAAGAAACATTCACAATTTTTCAACGCTGAACCTGCACCGGAATAAGATAGGCGAGGGATAAAACGGCATCACATCGGTGACGACACACAATGATAATCCCACAACGGATTCGGGTCACGCTCGGAAGCAAGATCTAGAAAGAGGGCGCATTTTACTACGCATATCTGACACAGTGGGCAGCCGCTCACGTCTCAAGCGAGCAGAGCGTATAGGTAAGAGAAAGGCAGATAGAAAAAAACTTGCAGACAACGTCAACTTATTTGGTTTTTATCATATTAGTATTATTGTCACTAGATATTTCCCTATGGTCCACATATAAAATTTCTTAGCTGTACCTAAAACAAGTCCGTCTGTAAATTTCCAAACTTGTATACAAAACGAGTCTGTATGTGAAATTCTTCTACTGTATACAAAACGAGTCTGTATGTAAAATCGAGCCTGTCTATATAATGAAAGTTGTGTGTCTGAATCTAAAATAGTATGTGTGTATTATCCAGTATTGTCTATGAATCTCGGATTATAACAGTCTGTGTTCATTTAGCAGCCCTGTCTCTATATCAAAACAAGTTACGTGTTTGTTTGCCGGCAAGTCTATTACTTAATGTGTGGGCTGTGGCGTCAGTGTTTTTTATCACCAGCATGGGGAACCTTATGTAGGTGGAAGTTAAAATTAGCTTGAATTTGTTATGCCCACAGCCCCTATCCAAGGTCACAGATTGATATCATAACATAGGCGTTTCTCAACTAATGGAGTGACCTCACTCCATGAAAAAGTAATTCCTTGACTTAAAATAATCAATAAAGTATACATGTCGAGGCAACAAGCTAATTTAACATCAAGTACAGTCCAGGATACAGAGATGCTGATGTCTTAGAGTGGTCTTATGGTCGCGAGTGGATTGTATCACTTGACTGGTGCTAGTCTTCAAGTGTTGCTGGTACTGAATTTATAAATAGAAAGATTGAAAAAATATGCTCTGCTCATGTTGTTTTGAGAAGACAGATATTACATTAGTGGCGGTGTTTTGAATAATATGCTCTTAGTTGATTGCAAAAAAAAAATGTCTTGAAAAGAGAACATACAGAAAGAACTTACAGAAAGTGTCTATTAAAGATCCGCAATTGAAGGGTCAATAGTATTGATGAGCTGAATCTCTACAAAACGGTCTCATTCCCGATCAATAAACGAATAGTACATCCTGTATCTAAAATTTTTCGACATGTGAAGACATGCCAAGAGGTATTTGAATTTTTGAAGGTAGTGGAATGGTAAAAATAGTGTCATCGTCGATGATTATTTTGGTGCACGCCTTTCCACGTGCAAGAAGGACCGAAATAGACCAGATTTGACCTCCATAGAGCAGATTGGCTTTCTAGCCATGTGCTTCACTCTATTTGGGGCAAAGGCAATATGCAGTACGAACAATCTTACTCAATCCAAACGAGTTGAAATTTCTAAGAAAATAAAGAAACCTAAACTTTATACAAACGTTTTCGGAAACAAAGACTGTCAACTCATAAAGGAGATGTTTGGAAGTATGGTCATAGTTATCATGAGAGCAATGATGTATTTTAAATAATAAAATGATTGAAATACGAAGAACTGACGTCTTCAATAGGAATATGTGGTGGTGTAATGGAAGTTTTGGGGAGGTAGATATTGGATACTTTCGTTCTGGGAATATGAAAATGGTTTGCAAATGAACTGTTTACTTCAAAAAACCCATGTATCAGGCGGTCAAAGATCGCGTTTCACATGTTACCAACGCCCGTAAGTAAAAATTCCATGCCCTTGTATGGACTTGTTTTCTGCTTTACCGGGATGGTGATTTCATTTTATTGCTTATAACTGTGTTGCATTTTATTGCATACTATTTAAAGAATGGAATGCTTACAGTTACAGTTACAAGCAGTCCTTGACATACCTTTGCTAAACTGTAGATTTCTGCAATCGATCACACATAAGGTGATATCGGACAACAATGTAAAGCTCACCAAATTTCGGCAACTGTCCAAAACCATAAGAGGATAAAAAATTAAAGAGTACAAACATATAAGTGACATTTTAACGAAAGTGCATTTCCTTACATTTGGTTACTTCCCGCCAAAAAACAACATGTAGCACGGAAGAAGCTTACAACATATAATGATAGTGGTGACCAACTTTACCCAGTAACTTTTTAGGGGATGAAGATCAAGTCAAATTTGCATGTCCGAAATCTCACTCCTGAGCAACAATAGCTCCTGAAAATGTATAAACGAGTTATCCCGACAACAGATCTTGAACAATATACACGTCAGACATATAGGTACTCGCTCTTGACTCGCTCTGTCATTTTCTGCCATATTGAAACTATGGTTGGTCGGATTGAACAGTGAAGTAGACCGTAAACCATTTCAATTTCGAACAAATAAAAACAACTTCTGACATACCAACATCTGTAATATCACACGTTTACCTCCCTCATCTGCATCAGAAACACTTCATTCAAAATTGGTACCGGATTCTCATGTAATATTTCATGAAATATTTAACTGTAAGAAAGAAAAAGGGTGACGCTAGAACTAACAAGTGACCTGTTCAACTGCAACAAGTGTGTTGAACACGTTTCCATTGCTAGCCTTTCGCTTCCAAAGCCAGATATATACCTGGAATGGCGCTGTGAAAAGAAAACAAAGCGAAAACAAAGAAATGTGAACATGAAATTGACGCTAATTTGAATAATTTGTTTCCGATTGAAACAGGGGCCTCGATCTCCGATGATGATGATGATGATGATGATGATGATGATGATTAAATATTTAAAAAATGAAGAAAACTAAAAATATATTTGGATTCAGTAAATTTGTTGTTGTTGTTGTTGTTGTTGATAGTATTTGCAGAAAAGAAAAAAGTAAACACTGAAAAATTCATTACAGCCTAATCATACACATGCTCTGCAAAATTCAATACAGCCTAATTATTCACATGCGCGGCGAAATTCAGCGCATGTGTATAGTTAGGCTGTATTGAATTTTGCAGCGCTCACTTTCTTCTTTTCTGCAAATACTATCGACGACAACAACAACAACAACACAATAATAATAATAATAATAATAATAATAATAATAATAATTAAAGCTGCAAGCAGCGTTGGCGGGGCCCAAGCGGATAACATGGTTGAAAGATCTTGCACTAATGATATTATGTGCAAAATTCGATCTTGGAAAAGTATGATTTTGAGCATCATCTCATAGTTACTGTACGTGTCAGTGGGAATTGCATATTCTACGTAAAATCCAATATGGCGGCGAAATATGAAGGATGTAGCACTTGTGGTTACTGAGTTATGGACATATACTCATATTTAAGGGCAAAGGTCATCGAGGTCACGTGACATTTTGTCGAAAAAATTGTAAAGCTTAGTTATCCTATATACCAAAAATCAGACCTCTAGCTCTATTGGCTAGCTCAGAATTTGATATGCGCATAATTAATGAGGTACAGGATGTGGTGTCATAAGGTCTCCCATCATACCAAATATGAAGGGTGTAGCACTTGTGGTTACTGAGTTATTGACATATACGTATATTCAAGGTCAAAGGTCATCGAGGTCATGTGACATTTTGTCAAAAAAATTGTATTGCTAAGTTATCCCTATATACCAAAAATCAGACCTTTAGCTCTATTGGCTGGCTCAGAATTACATATGCGCATAATTAATGAGGTACAGGATGTGGTGTCATAAGGTCTCCCATCATACCAAATATGAAGGGTGTAGCACTTGTGGTTACTGAGTTATGGACATATACGTATTTTCAAGGTCAAAGGTCATCGAGGTCATGTGACATTTTGTCAAAAAAATTGTAATGCTAAGTCATGCCTATATACCAAAAATCAGACCTCTAGCTCTATTGGCTGGCTAAAAATTAGATATGCACATAATTAATGAGGTACAGGATGTGGTGTCATAAGGTCTCCCATCATACCAAATATGAAGGGTGTAGCACTCGTGGTTACTGAGTTATTGATTTATACGTATATTCAAGGTCAAAGGTTATCGAGGTCATGTGACATTATGTCAAAAAAAATTGTCTTGCTAAGTTATCCCTATATACCAAAAATCAGACCTCTAGCTCTATTGGCTGGCTCAGAATTAGATATGCGCATAATTAATGAGGTACAGGATGTGGTGTCATAAGGTCTCCCATCATACCAAATATGAAGGGTGTAGCACTTGTGGTTACTGAGTTATGGACATATACGTATTTTCAAGGTCAAAGGTCATCGAGGTCATGTGACATTTTGTCAAAATTGTATTGCTAAGTTATCCCTATATACCAAAAATCAGACCTTTAGCTCTATTGGCTGGCTCAGAATTACATATGCGCATAATTAATGAGGTACAGGATGTGGTGTCATAAGGTCTCCCATCATACCAAATATGAAGGGTGTAGCACTTGTGGTTACTGAGTTATGGACATATACGTATTTTCAAGGTCAAAGGTCATCGAGGTCATGTGACATTTTGTCAAAAAAATTGTATTCCTAAGTTATCCCTATATACCAAAAATCAGACCTTTAGCTCTATTGGCTGGCTAGGAATTACATATGCGCATAATTAATGAGGTACAGGATATGGTGTCATAAGGTCTCCCATCATACCAAATATGAAGGGTGTAGCACTTGTGGTTACTGAGTTATGGACATATACGTATTTTCAAGGTCAAAGGTTATCGAGGTCACGTGACATTTTGTCAAAAAAGTGTAATGCTAAGTTATGCCTATATACCAAAAATCAGACCTCTCGCTCTATTGGCTGGCTCAGAATTAGATATGCGCATAATTAATGAGGTACAGGATGTGGTGTCATAAGGTCTCCCATCATACCAAATATGAAGGGTGTAGCACTTGTGGTTACTGAGTTATGGACATATACGTATATTCAAGGTCAAAGGTCGTCGAGGTCACGTGACATTTTGTCAAAAAAATTGTATTGCTAAGTTATCCCTATATACCAAAAATCAGACCTTTAGCTCTATTGGCTGGCTCAGAATTAGATATGCGCATAAAATCCAAGATGGCGGCCAAATCATGTGACCAATCCAAATGTCTTTCGCAAACTTAAAAGAGATCACTCTGAGGATGAGATGAGTAAAATTTCAGTTAAATCGGTGTGTTTGTTCTGGAGAAGAAGATTTTTAATGATTAAATTGCGATTTTCATAAAATCCAAGATGGCGGCCAAATCACGTGACCGATCCAAACGTCTTTCGCAAACTTGAAAGAGATCAATCTAAGGATGACATGAGTAAAATTTCAGTTAAATCTGTATGTTGGTTCTGGAGAAGAAGATTTTTAAACTTAAGTCGGTATTTTTCGCAAATCCAATATGGCCGCCAGGTCGCGTGACTATTCGAAATTTCTATACCCAGGTGCACGAGATCTCATAGGTACCTATTAGCCCTGCAAGTTTCAGAAGTTTGCGGTAAGCGGTGATTGAGTTCTAGGTCGACAAAAAAAGAGCGGAAGAAGAAGAAGAAGAATTAAAGCTGCAAGCAGCGTTGGCGGGGCCCAAGCGGTGAACATGGTTGAAAAATCTTGCAATAATGATATTATGTGCAAAATTCGAGCTTGAAAAAGTAGGATTTTGAACATCATCTAATAGTTACTGTACGTTTCACTTGGAATTTAATATTTTACGGAAAATCCAATATGGCGGCCAAACCACGAGACCGATCAAAACCTATTTCACAAACTTGAAACACATCACTTTAAAGATGGTATATGCAAAATTTCAGTCAATTCGATGTTGTTCGGGAGAAGAAGATTTGTAAAGATTAAATCACGATTTTCGAAAAATCCAATATGGCGGCCAAACCACGTGACCGATCAAAAGGCCTTTCGCAAACTTGAAAGAGATCACACTAAAGATGTTACATGTCAAATTTCAATCGAATCTGTGTATTGGTTCTGGAGTAGAAGATTTTTAAAGATTAAATCATGATTTTTGCAAAATCCAATATGGCGGCCAAACCATGTGACCGATCAAAAAGCCTTTCGCAAACTTGAAAGAGATTACACTTAAGATGTTACATGTCAAATTTCAGTCGAATCGGTGTGTTGGTTCTGGAGAAGAAGATTTTCAACAATTAAATCAGATTTTTAGCAAAATCCAATATGGCGGCCAGACCAAGTGACCGATCAAAACGCGTTTCGCAAACTTGAAAGAGATCACACTTAAGATGTTATATGTCAAATTTCAGTCGAATCGGTGTGTTGGTTCTGGAGAAGAAGATTTTTAAAGATTAAATCACGATTTTCGCAAAATCCAATATGGCGGCCAGACCACGTGACCGATTAAAACGCCTTTCGCAAACTTGAAAGAGATCACACTTAAGATGCTACATGTCAAATTTCAGTTGAATCGTGTGTTTGTTCTGGAGAAGAAGATTTTTGAAGATTAAATCACGATTTTTGCAAAATCCAATATGGCGGCCAAACCACGTGACCGATCAAAACGCCTTTCGCAAACTTGAAAGAGATCACACTTAAGATGTTACAAGTGAAATTTCAGTCAAATCGGTGTTTTGGTTCTGGAGAAGAAGATTTTTAAAGATTAAATCAAGATTTTCGCAAAATCCAATATGGCGGCCAAGGTCACGTGACCGCATGCGATTTTATTGGCAAATTCTTAAGACCTTAGGCCATGCTTGCTATACAAAAAATTTCAAATCGACTAGACCCCTGGGTATTCTGGAAAAGCCATTTTTAGGTTTTTGGAAAATCCATATGGCCGCCAGGTCACGTGACCAATCGAAATTTGTATACCCAGGTGCACGAGATCTCATAGGTACCTATTAGCCCTGCAAGTTTCAGAAGTTTGCGGTAAGCGGTGGTTGAGTTCTAGGTCGACAAAAAAAGAGCGGAAGAAGAAGAAGAAGTAGAAGAAGAAAGTTGAACTCCTATAAAACCAATAGGGGCCCAGCCGGTCGGCTTGGGCCCCTAATTAAAGCTGCAAGCAGCGTTGGCGGGGCCCAAGCGGTGAACATGGTTGAAAAATCTTGCAATAATGATATTATGTGCAAAATTCGAGCTTGAAAAAGTAGGATTTTGAACATCATCTAATAGTTACTGTACGTTTCACTTGGAATTTAATATTTTACGGAAAATCCAATATGGCGGCCAAACCACGAGACCGATCAAAACCTTGTTTCACAAACTTGAACCACATCACTTTAAAGATGGTATATGCAAAATTTCAGTCAATTCGATGTTTGTTCGGAAGAAGAAGATTTTAAAGATTAAATCACGATTTTCGAAAAATCCAATATGGCGGCCAAACCACGTGACCAATCAAAAGGCCTTTCGCAAACTTGAAAGAGATCACACTAAAGATGTTACATGTCAAATTTCAATCGAATCTGTGTATTGGTTCTGGAGTAGAAGATTTTAAAGATTAAATCACGATTTTCGCAAAATCCAATATGGCGGCCAAACCATGTGACCGATCAAAACGCTTTCGCAAACTTGAAAGAGATCACACTTAAGATGTTATATGTCAAATTTCAGTCGAATCGGTGTGTTGGTTCAGGAGAAGAAGATTTTTAAAGATTAAATGAGGATTTTCGCAAAAATCCAATATGGCGGCCAGACCACGTGACCGATTAAAACGCCTTTCGCAAACTTGAAAGAGATCACACTTAAGATGCTACATGTCAAATTCACTTGAATCGGTGTGTTCGTTCTGGAGAAGAAGATTTTTAAAGATTAAATCACGATTTTTGCAAAATCCAATATGGCGGCCAAACCACGAGACCGATCAAAACGCCTTTCGCAAACTTGAAAGAGATCACACTTAAGATGTTACATGTGAAATTTCAGTCAAATCGTGTTTTGGTTCTGGAGAAGAAGATTTTTAAAGAATAAATCACGATTTTCTTAAAATCCAATATGGGGCCAGACCACGTGACCGATCAAAACGCCTTTCGCAAACTTGAAAGAGATCACACTTAAGATGCTACATGTCAAATTTCAGTTGAATCGGTGTGTTCGTTCTGGAGAAGAAGATTTTTAAAGATTAAATCACGATTTTTGCAAAATCCAATATGGCGGCCAAACCACGAGACCGATCAAAACGCCTTTCGCAAACTTGAAAGAGATCACACTTAAGATGTACATGTGAAATTTCAGTCAAATCGGTGTTTTGGTTCTGGAGAAGAAGATTTTTAAAGAATAAATCACGATTTTTGCAAAATCCAATATGGCGGCCAAGGTCACGTGACCGCATGCGATTTTATTAGCAAATTCTAAAGACCTTAGGCCATGCTTGCTATACAAAAAATTTCAAATCGACTAGACCCCTGGGTCTTCTGGAGAAGCCATTTTTAGGTTTTTGGAAAATCCAATATGGCCGCCAGGTCACGTGACCAATCGAAATTTGTATACCCAGGTGCACGAGATCTCATAGGTACCTATTAGCCCTGCAAGATTCAGAAGTTTGCGGTAAGCGGTGGTTGAGTTCTAGGTCGACAAAAAAGAGCGGAAGGAGAAGAAGAAGAGAAGATTAAAGCTGCAAGCAGCGTTGGCGGGGCCCAAGCGGTGAACATGGTTGAAAAATCTTGCAATAATGATATTATGTGCAAAATTCGAGCTTGAAAAAGTAGGATTTTGAACATCATCTAATAGTTACTGTACGTTTCACTTGGAATTTAATATTTTACGGAAAATCCAATATGGCGGCCAAACCACGAGACCGATCAAAACCTATTTCACAAACTTGAAACACATCACTTAAAGATGGTATATGCAAATTTCAGTCAATTCGATGTTTGTTCGGGAGAAGAAGATTTTTAAAGATTAAATCACGATTTACGAAAAATCCAATAGGCGGCCAAACCACGTGACCGATCAAAAGGCCTTTCGCAAACTTGAAAGAGATCACACTTAAGATGTTACATGTCAATTTCAATCGAATCTGTGTATTGGTTCTGGAGTAGAAGATTTTTAAAGATTAAATCACGATTTTCGCAAAATCCAATATGGCGGCCAAACCATGTGACCGATCAAAACGCCTTTCGCAAACTGGAAAGAGATCACACTTAAGATGTTACATGTCAAATTTCAGTCGAATCGGTGTATTGGTTCTGGAGAAGAAGATTTTCAACAATTAAATCAGATTTTTCGCAAAATCCAATATGGCGGCCAGACCAAGTGACCGATCAAAACGCGTTTCGCAAACTTGAAAGAGATCACACTTAAGATGTTATATGTCAAATTTCAGTCGAATCGGTGTGTTGGTTCTGGAGAAGAAGATTTTTAAAGATTAAATCACGATTTTCGCAAAAATCCAATATGGCGGCCAGACCACGTGACCGATCAAAACGCCTTTCGCAAACTTGAAAGAGATCACACTTAAGATGCTACATGTCAAATTTCAGTCGAATCGGTGTGTTGGTTCTGGAGAAGAAGATTTTTAAAGATTAAATCACGATTTTTGCAAAATCCAATATGGCGGCCAAACCACGTGACCGATCAAAACGCCTTTCGCAAACTTGAAAGAGATCACACTTAAGATGTTACATGTGAAATTTCAGTCAAATCGGTGTTTTGGTTCTGGAGAAGAAGATTTTTAAAGATTAAATCACGATTTTCGCAAAATCCAATATGGCGGCCAAGGTCACGTGACCGCATGCGATTTTATTAACAAATTAATAAGACCTTAGGCCATGCTTGCTATACAAAAAATTTCAAATCGACTAGACCCCTGGGTCTTCTGGAGAAGCCATTTTTAGTTTTTGGAAAATCCAATATGGCCGCCAGGTCACGTGACCAATCGAAATTTGTATACCCAGGTGCACGAGATCTCATAGGTACCTATTAGCTCTGCAAGTTTCAGAAGTTTGCGGTAAGCGGTGTTCAAGTTCCAGGTCGACAAAAAAAGAGCGGAAGAAGAAGCAGTAGAAGAAGAAAGTTGAACTCCTACGAAACCAATAGGGGCCCAGCCGGTAGGCTTGGGCCCCTAATTAAAGCTGCAAGCAGCGTTGGCGGGGCCCAAGCGGATAACATGGTTGAAAGATCTTGCACTAATGATATTATGTGCAAAATTCGATCTTGGAGAGGTATGATTTTGAACATCATCTCATAGTTATGTACATGTCAGTGGGAATTGCATGTTTTACGTAAAATCCAATATGGCGGCCAAATATGAAGGATGTAGCACTTGTGGTTACTGAGTTAGGGACATATACTCATATTTAAGGGCAAAGGTCATCGAGGTCACGTGACATTTTGTCAAAAAAATTGTAATGCTAAGTTATCCCTATATACCAAAAATCAGACCTCTAGCTCTATTGGCTGGCTCCGAATTAGATATGCGCATAATTAATGAGGTACAGGATGTGGTGTCATAAGGTCTCCCATCATACCAAATATGAAGGCTGTAGCACTTGTGGTTACTGAGTTATTGACATATACGTATATTCAAGGTCAAAGGTCATCGAGGTCAAGTGACATTATGTCAAAAAAATTGTATTGCTAAGTTATCCCTATATACCAAAAATAAGACCTCTAGCTCTATTGGCTGGCTCAGAATTAGATATGCGCATAATTAATGAGGTACAGGATGTGGTGTCATAAGGTCTCCCATCATACCAAATATGAAGGATGTAGCACTTGTGGTTATGAGTTAGGGACATATACGTATATTCAAGGTCAAAGGTCATCGAGGTCACGTGATATTTTGTCAAAAACATTGTATTGCTAAGTTATCCCCATATGCCAAAAATCAGACCTCTGGCTCTATTGGCTGGCTCAGAATTAGATATGCGCATAATTAATGAGGTACAGGATGTGGTGTCATAAGGTCTCCCATCATACCAAATATGAAGGCTGTAGCACTTGTGGTTACTGAGTTATTGACATAAACGTATATTCAATTTCAAAGGTCATCGACGTCACGTGACATTATGTCAAAAAAATTGTATTGCTAAGTTATCCATATATCCAAAAATCAGACCTCTAGCTCTATTGGGTGGCTCAAAATTAGATATGCGCATAATTAATGAGGTACAGGATGTGGTGTCATAAGGTCTCCCATCATACCAAATATGAAGGCTGTAGCACTTGTGGTTACTGAGTTAGGGACATATACGTATATTCAAGGTCAAAGGTCATCGAGGTCACGTGATATTTTGTCAAAAAAATTGTATTGCTAAGTTATCCCTATATACCAAAAATCAGACCTCTAGCTCTATTGGCTGGCTCAGAATTAGATATGCGCATAATTAATGAGGTACAGGATGTGGTGTCATAAGGTCTCCCATCATACCAAATATGAAGGGTGTAGCACTTGTGGTTACTGAGTTATGGACATATACGTATATTCAAGGTCAAAGGTCATCGAGGTCACGTGATATTTTGTCAAAAAAATTGTATTGCTAAGTTATCCCCATATACCAAAAATCAGACCTCTAGCTCTATTGGCTGGCTCAGAATTAGATATGCGCATAATTAATGAGGTACAGGATGTGGTGTCATAAGGTCTCCCATCATACCAAATATGAAGGCTGTAGCACTTGTGGTTACTGAGTTATTGACATAAACGTATATTCAAGGTCAAAGGTCATCGAGGTCACGTGACATTATGTCAAAAAAATTGTATTGCTAAGTTATCCATATATACCAAAAATCAGACCTCTAGCTCTATGGCTGGCTCAAAATTAGATATGCGCATAATTAATGAGGTACAGGATGTGGTGTCATAAGGTCTCCCATCATACCAAATATGAAGGCTGTAGCACTTGTGGTTACTGAGTTATTGACATATACGTATATTCAAGGTCAAAGGTCATCGAGGTCACGTGATATTTTTTCAAAAAAATTGTATTGCTAAGTAATCCCCATATACCAAAAATAAGACCTCTAACTCTATTGGCTGGCTCAGAATAAGATATGCGCATAATTAATGAGGTACAGGATGTGGTGTCATAAGGTCTCCCATCATGCCAAATATGAAGGGTGTAGCACTTGTGGTTACTTAGTTATTTTAATGATTAAATTGCGATTTTCGTAAAATCCAAGATGGCGGCCAAATCACGTGACCGATCCAAACGTCATTCGCAAACTTGAAAGAGATCACTCTAAGGATGACATGAGTAAAATTTCAGTTAAATCTGTGAGTTGGTTCTGGAGAAGAAGATTTTTAATGATTAAATTGCGATTTTCGTAAAATCCAAGATGGCGGCCAAATCACTTGACCGATCCAAACGTCTTTCGCAAGCTTGAAAGAGATCACTCTAAGGATGACATGAGTAAACTTTCAGTTAAATCGGTGAGTTGGTTCTGGAGAAGATTTTTAACGATTAAATTGCGATTTTCGTAAAATTCAAGATGGCGGCCAAATCACGTGACCTATCCAAACGTCCTTCGCAAACTTGAAAGAGATCACTCCAAGGATGACATGAGTAAAATTTCAGTGAAATCGGTGTGTTGGTTCTGGAGAAGAAGATTTTAATGATTAAATTGCGATTTTCGTAAAATCCAAGATGGCGGCCAAATCACGTGACCGATCCAAATGGGTTTCGCAAACTTGAAAGAGATCACTCCAAGGATGACATGAGTAAAATTTCAGTTAAATCGGTGAGTTGGTTCTGGAGAAGAAGATTTTAATGATTAAATTGTGATTTTAGTAAAATCCAAGATGGCGGCCAAATCACGTGACCGATCCAAACGTCTTTCGCAAACTTGAAAGAGATCACTCCAAGGATGACATGAGTAAAATTTCAGTTAAATCGGTGTGTTTGTTCTGGAGAAGAAGATTTTTAATGATTAAATTGCGATTTTCGTAAAATCCAAGATGGCGGCCAAATCACGTGACCGATCCCAATGGGTTTCGCAAACTTGAAAGAGATCACTCCAAGGATGACATGAGTAAAATTTCAGTTAAATCGGTGGGTTGGTTCTGGAGAAGAAGATTTTTAATGATTAAATTGTGATTTTAGTAAAATCCAAGATGGCGGCCAAATCACGTGACCGATCCAAACGTCTTTCGCAAACTTGAAAGAGATCACTCCAAGGATGACATGAGTAAAATTTCAGTTAAATCGGTGTGTTGGTTCTGGAGAAGAAGATTTTTAATGATTAAATTGCGATTTTCGTAAAATCCAAGATGGCGGCCAAATCACGTGACCGATCCAAACGGGTTTCGCAAACTTGAAAGAGATCACTCTAAGGATGCCATGAGTAAAATTTCAGCTAAATCTGTATGTTGGTTCTGGAGAAGAAGATTTTTAAAATTAAATTGGTATTTTACGAAAATCCAATATGGCCGCCAGGTCGCGCGACTATTAGAAATTTCTATACCCAGGTGCACGAGATCTCATAGGTACCTATTAGCCCTGCAAGTTTCAGAAGTTTGCGGTAAGCGGTGTTTGAGTTCTAGGTCGACAAAAAAAGAGCGGAAGAAGAAGAAGTAGAAGAAGAAGAAGAAGAAGAAGAAGAAAGTTGAACTCCTATAAAACCAATAGGGGCCCAGCCGGTCGGCTTGGGCCCCTAATTAAAGCTGCAAGCAGCGTTGGCGGGGCCCAAGCGGATAACATGGTTGAAAGATCTTGCACTAATGATATTATGTGCAAAATTCGATCTTGGAAAAGTATGATTTTGAACATCATCTCATAGTTACTGTACGTGTCAGTGGGAATTGCGTGTTTTACGTAAAATCCAATATGGCGGCCAAATATGAAGGATGTAGCACTTGTGGTTACTGAGTTATGGACATATACTCATATTTAAGGGCAAAGGTCATCGAGGTCACGTGACATTTTGTCAAAAAAAATTGTAATGCTAAGTTATCCCTATATACCAAAAATCAGACCTCTAGCTCTATTGGCTGGCTCAGAATTAGATATGCGCATAATTAATGAGGTACAGGATGTGGTGTCATAAGGTCTCCCATCATACCAAATATGAAGGCTGTAGCACTTGTGGTTACTGAGTTATTGACATATACGTATATTCAAGGTCAAAGGTCATCGAGGTCACGTGACATTTTGTCAAAAAAATTGTATTGCTAAGTTATCCCTATATACCAAAAATCAGACCTCTAGCTCTTTTTGCTGGCTCAGAATTAGATATGCGCATAATTAATGAGGTACAGGATGTGGTGTCATAAGGTCTCCCATCCTACCAAATATGAAGGTGTAGCACTTGTGGTTACTGAGTTATGGACATATACGTATATTCAAGGTAAAAGGTCATCGAGGTCACGTGATATTTTGTCAAAAAAATTGTATTGCTTAGTTATCCCTATATACCAAAAATAAGATCTCTAGCTCTATTGGCTGGCTCAAAATTAGATATGCGCATAATTAATGAGGTACAGGATGTGGTGTCATAAGGTCTCCCATCCTAACAAATATGAAGGGTGTAGCACTTGTGGTTACTGAGTTATGGACATATACGTATATTCAAGGTCAAAGGTCATCGAGGTCACGTTATATTTTGTCAAAAAAATTGTAATGCTAAGTTATCCCTATATACCAAAAATCAGACCTCTAGCTCTATTGGCTGGCTGAGAATTAGATATGCGCATAATTAATGAGGTACAGGATGTGGTGTCATAAGGTCTCCCATCATACCAAATATGAAGGCTGTAGCACTTGTGGTTACTGAGTTATGGACATATAGGTATATTCAAGGTCAAAGGTCATCGAGGTCACGTGATATTTTGTCAAAAAATTGTATTGCTAAGTTATCCCTATATACCAAAAATCAGACCTCTAGCTCTATTGGCTGGCTCAGAATTAGATATGCACATAATTAATGAGGTACAGGATGTGGTGTCATAAGGTCTCCCATCATACCAAATATGAAGGGTGTAGCACTTGTGGTTACTGAGTTATGGACATATACGTATATTCAAGGTCAAAGGTCATCGAGGTCACGTGATATTTTGTCAAAAAATTGTATTGCTAAGTTATCCCTATATACCAAAAATCAGACCTCTAGCTCTATTGGCTTGCCCAGAATTAGATATGCGCATAATTAATGAGGTACCGGATATGGCACCATAAGGTCTCCCATCCTACCAAATATGAAGGATGTAGCACTTGTGGTTTGTAAGTTATGGATGTATATGTATATTTGAGGTCAAAGGTCATCGAAGTCATGTGACATTTTGTTTAAAAAATTGTTTTTCGTAGTTATCCTATATACCAAAAATCTTACCTCTCGCTCTATTAGATTGCCCAGAATTAGATATGACTCTTACATAGGCCGGAATAAGCCATTTGTATAGCTTAGCTGCAGAGGTATAGGGGAGGTCAAAGGTCATTGAAAAATCAGAAAAATAATACTTTAAAAATTTTCTTCTCAAAAACTGCCAGTTCAATTTCCTTGAAATTTATGTATAGCATCTAGTAGTATGGCCTATAAAGTTTGCGAAAAGATTTTGGTGTTAGTTCTGGAAAAGAAGTTTTTGAATGATTAAATTGCGATTTTCGTAAAATCCAATGTGGTGGCCAAATCATGTGACCGATCCAAATGTCTTTCGCAAACTTAAAAGAGATCACCCTAAGGATGATATGAGTAAAATTTCAGTTAAATCGGTGTGTTTGTTCTGGAAAAGAAGATTTTCATCATGATTAAATTGCGATTTTCGTAAAATCCAAGATGGCGGCCAAATCATGTGACCAATCCCAATGATTTTCGCAAACTTAAAAGAGATCACTCTAAGGATGACATGAGTAAAATTTCAGTTAAATCGGTGTGTTTGTTCTGGAGAAGAAGATTTTTAATGATTAAATTGCGATTTTCGTAAAATCCAAGATGGCTGCCAAATCACGTGACCGATCCAAACGTCTTTCGCAAACTTGAAAGAGATCACTCTAAGGACGACATGAGCAAAATTTCAGTTAAATCGGCGTTTGGTTCTGGAGAGAAGATTTTTAATGATTAAATTGCGATTTTCGTAAAATCCAAGATGGCGGCCAAATCACGTGACCGATCAAAACGTCTTTCACAAACTTGAAAGAGATCACTCTAAGGATGACATGAGTAAAATTTCAGTTAAATCGGTGTATTTGTTCTGGAGAAGAAGATTTTTAATGATTAAATTGCGATTTTCGTAAAATCCAAGATGGCGGCCAAATCACGTGACCGATCCAAACGTCTTTCGCAAACTTGAAAGAGATCACTTTAAGGATGCCATGAGTAAAATTTCAGCTAAATCTGTATGTTGGTTCTGGAGAAGAAGATTTTTAAAATTAAATCGGTATTTTTCGAAAATTCAAGATGGCCGCCAGGTCGCGCGACTATTGAAAATTTCTATACCCAGGTGCACGAGATCTCATAGGTACCTATTAGCCCTGCAAGTTTTAGAAGTTTGCGGTAAGTGGTGTTTGAGTTCTAGGTCGACAAAAAAGAGCGGAAGAAGAAGAAGAAGAAGTAGAAGAAGAAGAAGAAGAAGAAGAAAGTTGAACTCCTATAAAACCAATAGGGGCCCAGCCGGTCGGCTTGGGCCCCTAATAATTACAACACAAATTTACTGAGTCCAAATATATTTTATTTTTCTTCATTTTAATCACAATCATCATCATCGCACACTACCACCACCACCATCACCATCATCATCATCATCATCATCATCATCGGAGATCGAGGCCCTGTGATTGAAGGAATTTTTTGCCCTTAAACACACGCAGCACAGGAATGTTACAGCACAGTCGCTCGAAAGCTATTCAGCTCTGGGACTATTCGCCCCATAGACGAGTGTACATAAGCGAGAAACAACCCAAGTCTGGAAACAGGTTGTTTCTCGCTTATGTACACTCGTCTATGGGGCGAATAGTCCCAGAGCTGAATAGCTCTCGAGCGACTGTGGTTACAGTCAGCCAATTTCTGGAACGTGCCTTCATACCGACCAAAGAAAATGACGTATTATATGATGTGGCCTGCTTTACCTTTCATGAACCTACTTACAGAGTCTAATAATTACTGAAATAATTCAGGTTCTTTCCAAGGAGCATAATGACAAGGAATTTGTCAACGTAAAAAATTTGTCACTTATACAATAATACGCCATAACGCTACGAAGCAAGTACGGTAGTAGCCTACGAGTATGGCGAGAGAGTCCAGCTTTGGCTATGCCGCTAAAAAGCCGGACACTCCCGCCATACTCGTAGGGCTAGTCACATTTACGAGTGGTTCGATACATAGCGGCCGCCGCGTGGTATGCATGTATCGAACCACTCGTAACTGTGGGGCTAGTACTGTAATATAGGTAGGTCTATATGTATTCGGAAATGAGTTGCCTGTCCAGATCGGCGGGCCATGAGAACTGAGAATAGGTGATATGACCTATTAGAGTCTTCAGCTTCCAAAGGCTTGAAATGAGGTTAATCGCTGAGGAAAGAGAAAGACATCAATTCTCGACACCCTAACATTATATCCTACTTGGTATTTGCGTACTCGGCATTTAGGACTGGTCAGTTTCTTCAGCCTGGGGGGGGCGGTGGATTCATGGGGGGGGTCACCCTGTTTTTGACTTTGGTGATAGGGGGGGTCACCATGTTTTTGAAATGCCCAATAGGGGGGGGGGTCAGTGTGTTTTTGAATTTTGACACAGGCTCATCATTGCCTAAAATGCTAGTGTCAGCCACAAATTTCATCATTCGTTGTATTTTTCGGCGCGCCCTTCGGGCGCGTGACTTTAATAATCAGTCATATTTTTCAGCTCGCCCCACTTTAACATATCAAGTATACATACATCAGAGATATCTGTACGTTCCATATTTTTCAGTGTGCTCTACAAGCTCATTACTTTAATATATCAGACATTTTTCAGCATGCCCTTCAGGTGCATGACTTTAATATACAAGGCATATATATCAGAGATATCAGGATGTTTCATATTTTTCGGCACGCCCTTCTGGCGCCATACTCCAATAAATCAGAGATATCTTGATGTTTGCTAAGTGAAAGTGTACCGTTATGAAGTCTGCATTTCATATGAAAAGGATGACAAATTCCTGATACTTTTCTGTTCTCTCTATGAGAATTCAGTATGAGAAAGCAACATGCACAAATATTTCACAATACATATTTGATACAGTGACTTATTTTAGAGATAGAAAAATGACAAGATATCTTTCCTTCTCATTAATGCAATTATTTTCCTTTTTGTCACAGGTTTTCTGTAGAAAGATGCTTTTTTTATGAACAAAATAACAGTTAAAAAAGGCAGTTTTTGTCATTATTAGCTGTGCTTCTATGGTTTCAATGTTACAAGAAAAGGTCCTCTCAGACACTGTACACATCAGATTTGGCTAAAAAAGCTCTCTTTGGCTCCTCAGGAGATTTAATTGGATGGTTGGCAAGTCTTAACACCCATCAAAGTCTTTGATTCACTGCTTTTTCCTCTTTGATATTAATGATTGACATCCATTTCTGTACAACAGTCAGGACATCTGATTAAGCATAGAAAGTGTGAGATACATTCACAGCTCATTCAAAATACAGCTCATTCAAAATGTACTGTATTCAAACTTTAAGATTGACACTTTGAAATTCCTATCTTACAACTGACATGTCAACAATTTCATTAAAATATAGCATGACTATTTAAAATATAAATATATGTAAAATGTAAAATATATATATATATATATATATATATATATATATATATATATATATATATATATATATATATATAATTTATGTCCACCTTTTGTTTTACCTATGTCGCGCGCCAGGGGGGGGGTCACCCTGTTTTCGAAATTTGGAATAGGGGGGGTCACCCTGTTTTCAAAATTTGGAATAGGGGGGGGGGTCAGCCACTTTTTGACGTCGACAAAAATAATCCACCGCCCCCCCCCGGCCGAAGAAACTGACCAGTCCCTTATACTGAGGCTGAATGACGTGAAACAGAGTCACGGCTGGCTCACTCGTACCACCAGATACGAACTAGCGGCATAATTACCGGGCGTATTCAACATTTTATGCCACAACTCTTTTATTTTCGGTTTCTGAAAACTGCTTACAAAATTATTAGAATTATGCATCTGCTAATGACGATATCATAACACTATAGTATTTCACAAACTCTCGGTATTAATGTAGGCCTAAGCTTACTCGTGAAAAATCTTGAGGGGCTGATTTTCCTTGGACAGTTCCTTCCTAAACTGTTCGTGCACAGCCTTGGATCACTGAACAGAGGCCTTATTTTACTAAATACAAAGGTGTTCGGATAAACGTCCGTAAGATATTCTAAATTCCCAAACAATTTACATGCGTCAACATTTTAGGATGACCTGGCCTAAGAACATTATATGGCTTGAGCAAACTGTACCGCTGTCAAAAGTAAGGATCTCCTAATCAGCGTGACTAAAGTACCGTCATTAAGGTAAAAGGCGCCTCGTGAACATCCATTCAGACTCTAAAACTTTTACATCACTGTTTTGGTCGACCACTTCGGGGGATCATTTTGACGCCCACGGAGAAAATGTTACCGGTGTATTTTGTAAAAATCGGAAATTCGAGGTTTCCCACATAGAGGTAACAACGATGGCGGCCATGACGAATTCCAAGCGTCGGTAAATATCGAGTAACTTGTTTTTCTAATACCAACTTTGTACACAGCTACTCCCGATTTTATTCTTAAGTCTTTACCATATATATGATAAAGACTTTTACTCAATATATATGTTTATATATTTACCATGTATATGTTTACCATAAAGCTACATTCACGTGACTGTGTGAAGATATGGGGAAGCGCCCTCACATCTCTGCATTATTTTACGTATCACGCCCCGGCCCAGTGCCCAAATATTTAAATAATAACACACGCCAGCAAGGGCAAGATCACGATTTGTTGCCCGCCCAAGGGATGGTGCTCATGACGGTAATATTGATGATGCCCGAGCCGAAGGCGAGGGTATCATCAATATTACCGTCATGAGCACCAACTCGAGGGCGGGCAACAAATCGTGATCTTGCCCGAGCAAGCGTGTGTTATTAATTTTATTACACCGAACAGACACTTGTTTTCGAAACTTGCTAAGAATTCAGTCAAGTGTCGATCGAGACTCGCCACAGTGAAACGTTCTATTTGTTGCTCGATCGCAATGCTACATGAAGTTGAATTAACGTCTAAAAATGAAGACAGTGTTGTTCAAGATTTTCTCGTTTAATGTACTAAACGTGGTCGTGTACTTCAGGTCGAGCTAATTTCTTGTACCTTTTCAAAAGCCATTGCTTTACAGAAAATACCCAGCAAATGTTCGCGATGATGTGTACGCGCAGAACGTACGCGCGGTATTCCAGAAAGTGGTAGCGGGCTATATCACTGCACGCGACAGGGCTATATCACCTAAGCCATGTTCTATCACTTTTTGTTCTATATCACGTGAGTGAGGCTCAGCCAATCACAGTACCTGAATTATACGTGAGGTGTAATAATATATTTTATCATATACCTACATTCACGTGCCTGTGAAAAGCTATGGGAGAAAGCGCCTCAGATATAGATCCGTGCATTTTTTTTAAGTATCACGCCCCGGCCCGGTGCCCAAATATGGGCAATCGCGTGCATTTCTGAACTATCTCGATTCTGGTTACTGCGCGTTGCTATCCGCAAACGTTCCATTCGTACTCAAAGCCAGTGCGAGATTAGGAAAACGTCTGCTCGCTCAGATCGTAGTTGCACTTGGTGACAGTGGAGCCGCGCAGGTGACATCGGCTTAAAATTCCAGTGAAATCCTGTGTATACTAAGTGCGTGCCTGTTCAGTATAAATTACAAGAAACTGACATCAGGCTTTTGTCCTTCTTAGGGACCATTCAGTTTTTACGGCCGGGGGGTCATCCTAATTTTGGAATCCGCGAAGGGGGGTCATCGCTTTTTGACTGATAGGAAAGGGGGTCACCACATTTCCAAAAAACATAATACCTACAATAATGTTCACTTTATGCCATGGCCATGATCGACCCCCTTTACCGGCGGGCCGACTTCGGCGGCCCACGACAATAAATTGACTTTATGTATTACCCATGACCCTCTTAACGGGCAGACGCCTTTGGTGGTCCACTCCAATTTGGTTTACTTCATGCAATGGCCATGATCAACCCTTCAACCCTCTTTACCGGCGGGCCGCCTTAGGCGGCCCACACAATAAATTGACTTTATGTAATAGCCCATGACCCTCTTAACGGGCGGACGCCTTTGGTGGCCCACTCCAATTAGGTTTACTTCGTGCAACGGCCATGATCGACCCTCTTTACCGGCGGGCCGCCTTCGGCGGCCCACTACAATAAATTGACTTTATGTAATAGCCCATGACCCTCTACGGGCGGACGCCTTTGGTGGCCCACTCCAATTAGGTTTACTTCATGCAATGGCCATGATCGACCCTCTTTACCGGCAGGCCGCCTTCGGCGGCCCACTACGATAAATTGACTTTATGTAATAGCCCATGACCATCTTAACGGCCGGACGCCTTCAGCGGCCCTGTCCAGTAATGTTTACTTTATGCAATGGCCATGATCGACCCTCTTTACCGGCGGGCCACCTTTTGTGGCCCTCTAGAATAAAGCTGACTTTACGTAATGGCCCATGACCCTCTTAACCGGAGGGCTGCCTTTGGTGAACCACTCCAATAAAGTTTACTTTATACAATGTCCATGGACATAAGTTGTCTATGGAAATGAAGTTAAAAATTGCCTTACAGTCGTCCTAATTAACAGACTTTTGCATGGATGTGGCTGAGAAGTTTGTGAAATGGCATCTCTGCTACACGAATAAAGTGTGCCATGTACTGGAGTTCAAATCCAAACCGTGCGGGTAAATTTGACATATGGGTTTTTGTTATTTTTCAGGGGGGGCATCAAATTTTTTTGTCTGACAAAGGGGGGGTCATCTTTTTTCACGAAAAATGCAGGGGGTCTACATTTTTTGAGCACTGGCGACAAGATTTTGCCCCCCCCCCCCGGCCGTAAAAACTGAACGGTTCCTTACACCTCAATTTCAGCCTGGATCTCTGTCGGTCACGTACAGCACGGATGTTGCTTTGCGCGTTCTAGAATTCTGCGGGTAAACAAATGACGTCATTATGTATGTCAATCCGCGACGGGAAGCGGCCATCCTATTTATGAAAAACTGACACAAATGGCGATAAATATTTGATTTCGCACGCATTTTTATCTCCTAAACAATGTTGAATATTATGTAAACTACATATTTACCATTTCATAAGGCATATGATAAAACCTTTACTGCCCTGATACGGCTTTTGCGGCCCTCTGTCGTACGGCGTATGCGCCGTCGCACGCTCGGACCCTTCCGCCGTACGACCTCGGGCAGCAAAAGCCGTATCAGGGCCGTAAAGAGGGGTGGGCCAGGGGAATTAGGGGGAGGGAGGGTCACTTTTTAGAAAACAGTTCAAGGGGGAGGGTCACTTTTTATAAACCTATCTTGGGGGAGAGTCACTTTTGACAGAAGCTGATTTTATGGCCAAAACTTTGATTGTCCATGTGATATTTCCTGAATAGGAAATCACCAACAAAATACGTACACATTATAGACCGCCTTGCATAGTAAATTGACATTTCAGTGAAATTCCAAAATCAAATTTCTTACACAACCATAGACTTGTAACCACTCTAGTCTAATCAAGAACAATAATCTAAATAATCAAGCATACATAAATGCACAGATTTATCTAATTTTGTACTGAAAAAAAAATATTCATAGTTTCATCATAGACCGCAATGCATAGTGAATCGACATTTCGGTGAAATTCCAAAATCAAATTTCTTATACAACCATAGATTTGTAACCACTCTAGTCTAATCAAGAACTGCACTTACACTAGTCTAACAATAGTCATCGGGTCACGGTCGAACGTAATCTGGGGGCGTCTCAACAGGTTCTCCATGAAACACACTAAAATGCACAGTTTATATTGAGTGAGGATCTGCGTATTGTGATGACTTTGGTATGCGTCTCTAATTTACAAAAGACAGTCGACAGAAGTGAAAGACAGGAAGTTCGCTCCCGTCAGTACATCTATCAACAGAGCGTCCTGTAGCAGTTGTCAGAATAATACATTCACTAAAAGAGGATGAACGGTTACTTCAAAAGATCACGAAAATAAACAAGGGACCGATCATTCTCACTATGCATCACGTGCAGAAGGGATTATTATCGGTCAGTTCATTGTTAGTTGTTACAATTAAATTCAAGGGTAAAGCTCTAAGCAATTGTCAGTAAAATTCTAGGCAATCGTCGGTCAATATCACACTACAGTAAAAAATAACAGTCCCGAGTGCATTCATCAGTTATTCAAGTTTGTCATGTGTGATGATTAGATCATTACAATACCTATGAAAACAACTAGTTGAAACCTAAATGTTAGTGTACTGGGTGCACGGCGATGATTTTATAGTAGGGCCAGCTAGGTTGATATCTGGGTTGCCCGGCGATTATTTTGTAGTAGGGCCAGATTACGGTAGGGGTTGATATCTGTTATTACCAGCAAACAATATTCAAAAATCTTCTTCTCTAGAACCATCCCAGCATTTGAACTGAAATTTTGTTCATATCATCCTTAGTGCCAGGTACTATCAAGTTTGCGAAAGGCATACGGATCGGTCACGGTTTGGCATGCCGTATTGGATATCACCAAAAAAAAAACTATAATAACGACGAGATATTAACGACGAGATATTAAAAATACTTCTTTACAAGAAACAAAATTTGCACAGAGTATTATCAGTGCAAGCACTTCCAATTATGGCAACCGCTTGGGCCCCGCCATCGTTGCTTGTAGCTTTAATTGTGACCAACTTTACACAGGAACTCTTGGGGGATGAAGATCAATTCACTTTTGCGTGTCCGAAATGTGAATCCTGGGCAACAATAGCTCCTGAATCTGTGTAAGTGTGTTAATCCCTGACAACAGAACTTGAACAATATACACGTCAGACCGATGGGAAATCCTCTCTCGCTTTGACTCGCTCTCTTATTTTCTGCCAAATTGAAAGTATAGTTAGTCGGATTGAACAGTGAAGTAGACCGTAAACCATTTTGATCTCGAACAAATGAGAATGCCTCTGACATACCAACACCTGTAATATCACACGTTTACCCCGGCGCCCCTCATCTGCGCCAGGAACAATTCATTGAAAGGAAAAACACAAAGAAACGTGAACATGAAAGTGACGCCAATTTTGAGTGATTTGTTCCCGATTGAAATGTAGGAATCTTAAGAGGCTCAAGAATGTTAAAGTCGCCCAATTTCTAGAACGTGGCTTCATGCCAACCAAAGAAAATGGTGCATACGATGCTGATATGAACTGTGGCCTGCTTTACTTTTCATGAACCTACTTGATAGTGTCTAACAATTAATAATTCAGGTTCTTTCTAAGGGCATAAGGTCAAGGAATTAGTCAACATAGGTAGGTCTTGAGCTACCATACTACATGTATTTGGGAATGAGTTGCCTGTCTAGATCGGCGTCGTGGGCCATTAGAATTGAGATTAAAGCCCCAATAGCTGCGAATTTTATTCATTATTTTCATGATTTTATGTTCATACCGAAGTTGGTTCGTGTAAATGTGCTAACTGAAGGACGTGTATAGAAGTATCACTGCTGGCTGATTTGGACCATACCTACACGTTTTAACAAGTTAAATAATAAACGGGTGCCGCACTCATTAAATGACGCCCCACAGAAAAGTACAGTATTTCCTGCACATACACATCGTGATCATCCCAGAAACAAGCATGATTCTATTTACTTGAATGCACAACATACGATGGCCAACATTTTGTCGATGTAATCTTTATTTTCTCTGTCATATGATTAGTTTTTGAGAATGGTGGGAAATCTAAAATTATGTTAAAATGTTTGAATTTACATGCCACTTTCGACACTTACAAAAGTGTTATACACTTTTTGGGTCTTTTGGGTCTTATTCAAAGAAAACTCTTGGAAAACTTAGGATATTTTGAGATCGATTTATTACACATTTGCAGCTATAGGGGCTTTAAGTGATGTGATCTATTAGTCTTCAGTGGCCAAAGGCTTGAAACAAAGTCAGTTGCTAGAGAAAGAGAAAGATGTCAATTGTCGACACTCTATATCCTACCTGATATTTGCATACTCGACGTTTATACTATGGCTGATTGACGTGAAGCAGGGTCACGGCTGCACGGTTATGTGTTTAATCCTTGGGTGACTAAACATTTCGACACGGACCCTCCACAAAAGGAGGGGCCGTGATTTCGATAAAACAGTCCGTAACTATGTGAATATATTGGACCCAAAAAGAGACCATCTAGCTGCCGAGAAAAGTCTCTATGTACATCAAATTAACTTCTTTTTGTCATTCTACGCATAATTTAGCAATTAATTGTCATGATCTTGCTGAATTGCTTTGCACATAGTTACAGCATTCGTATATGAACATGCGTACCAAGTTTCATCAAATTGGATTATATGTTACCGAAATTATGAAAATTCATTAAATTCATTTAACGAAAATTCATTAAATATGCAAATTAGCAATTAATTGACAACATACTGACATATGGTATTGTGTGCTATTAGAGATCAGTGTGGCCAACATTTATACACAAAGTTTCATCAAATTTGGCGCGGTCTCTCAAGACAGAGCTCTTTTTCAAATATAATTATGCAAATGAGCACTAATTATACATACCACACATAAAACAATGGACGTGCACATGTATGACATAGTGTATTATCATTGTATCAAGTTTGAAAGGAATTGGCTCAGGTATGTCTGAGATATCAGCATGGATGGACGGAACCAAAACCATAAGACCCGTGGACTTCGTCCACAGACACTAAAAATGTTAGAATATAACCATGTCTACGGCAGCTATTCAAGGTTCTCAATGGATAAAGAGGGTTCCTTTGCAATTAGATATTGTATTTCTTTTCATGAATGTTGCAGTGAATTTACATTCCATTGATTAAGTCAAGTTTATTTAGTCCGCTTTCTAGAATATCAGTAAACTATCACTAGGGCACTTATCAAACCACAGGGTACCCAGACATCTGGTTGTTGTTGTTTGTATTGTTGTTTATGCTTATTAGTCATGCTTTTGTGGACCAATAAAATTTAACGAACTTAACTGTTGTGTTGTTGTTGGTTCAAACGTAATGTGGATGTCATAAGGACACTATCATTATTTGATCTCCCAGCCCACGTACACTCTCTTTATATGCTTTTACAAGGGATGCAACCTCAACCGCCTTCCAGCTCACCATCCCAATTTCAGAGCTCTATAACAACACTCTATTCACGAGTCATCGAGTGAAAAGTATATGAAGAAAGTGTACGTTGACAGGGAGATCAAATAATGATAGTGTCCTTGTAGCGTTTCTTATGACATCTACATTACGTTTGAACCAACAGCAACACAACAGTTATGTTCGTTGAATTTTATTTGTCAACAACAACAACAACAACACAACTAATAAACATAAACAATAATACAAACAACAACAACATTAGCAGAGAGTTGCATAGGTTAAAATAATGATAGTGTCCTTGTAGCGTTCCGTATGACATCCACATTACGTTTGAACCAACAACAACACAAAAGTTATGTTCGTTGAAGTTTATTGGTCAACAAAAACAAGACTAACAAGTATAAACAACAATACAAACAACAACCAGATGTCTGGGTATCTTGTGATCCAACCTCACATGGCGAACTGCTATCAAAAGTAGAAATCTTCATTTAAAATACTGCTTGCACCTATTGCTTAAGTTACCTAGGCCAAAACTTGCCAGTCATCTGTAATGTTCCACTTTGCTGGCACAATTTACAGCAATTTGTCTTTTGTCTATTAAGAGACATATGATACTCGTATTCAGACCGAAAATTACAGCAGAGAGAATACGAGTTAGGAATCACCTTCATTTAATATTTTGTACAGGGACCTTTTTGACAATGTGAACATTCTTTGGAAATCAATTGACCTCTTCTGTGCAGTGTGAAAACATATGCCCCCTTCGAGCAATGCTTTAAATGATTAATAGTTAAATTTACAATTGGACAGCGTAGACACCCTCTGTGTATCCTGCCCTATGACTGTTCAGTCACAAACATTTAACTCCATAACTTACTGTATATGTCTACTTTGCACTTACGACTTAGCTCATCTCTTTTATATTTGAAAACATTTCATGCACTGTTTATCATTTAACACACATAACTATAGAACTGCCATAACCTTTCTCACACACTTGTACACAAACACTTTATTCATTTAAGTTTGATTTGCATGGGGATTGAGAACACTCTCTATAAAAGCATGGCAATTGTTCACTCTCATTATATTATATTCTTGAACTGTCCCTGATGAAAGATATAGTACAGCTTTACAAAGTTGTTGACTTCTATCGCTTCACCAATAGTGCCTGCTCCCCTTAGGCATGACCATGAGGTTCAATCACATCTGGTTATATACTAAAGGCTCCCCTGTCTGACAGTGACCAACATGTCATCTTCTGCACAATTTATCAGAGTTCATTGTCTTCACAACATCCATGTGTCATTACACATCTGCCATGAAAGTTTCTTCTCTGATTTTCTAATACGTGGGAAGGAGTCAGTGAAAATGAACACGATTGGAACTAATTTGGGATAATTGGATAATAAATAATAATAATAATAACAAGGCAGTATTGCTGAAGGCAATGAGTACTTGGGCCGAGATAGAGTAATTTTGAGGACAATATATACTACTATTCAAATATGGTCTTGAATTTCCTCCTGTCAATTAGGCATTTGATTAACTGGTTATTAAACGAAGCAATCGCATGACAACGGCAAAATATGTCTAGCAACTTTTGTGGAGTTTGAGGCAGGGGTTCTTTATTTATAGTGAAATTGCTTAAACTCCTTAAATATTCAAATTACAGCAAATTTCTTTTGTTCTCGATGGTAGATGTCTAATATTTAGATGGGCATATTTAGATTTCTACCCTATAGTTATCCCTATATACCAAAAATCGGACATCTAGCTCTATTGGCTTGCACAGAATTAGATATGTGAATAATTAATGAGGTACAATATATGGTGTCATAAGGTGTCCCATCATACCAAATATGAAGGGTGTAGCACTTGTGGTTACTGAGTTGTGGACAAATATATATATTTGAGGTCAAAGGTCATTGAGGTCACATGACATTTTGTCAAAATAATTGTATTGCTAAGTTATTCCTATATACCAAAAATCAGACCTCTAGCTCTATTGGCTCGCTCAAAATTAGATATGCGCATAATTAATAAGGTACAATATGTGGTGTCATTAGGTGTCTTATCATACCAAATATGAAGGATGTAGCACTTGTGGTTACTGAGTTGTGGACAAATATATATATTTGAGGTCAAAGGTCATTGAGGTCACGTCACATTTTGTCATAATAATTGTATTGCTAAGTTATTCCTATATACCAAAAATCAGACCTCTAGCTCTATTGGCTCGCTCAAAATAAGATATACGCATAATTAATGAGGTACAATATATGGTGTCATAAGGTGTCCTATCATACCAAATATGAAGGGTGTAGCACTTGTGGTTACTGAGTTGTGGACAAATATGTATATTTGAGGTCAAAGGTCATTGAGGTCACTTGACGTTTTGTCAAACAAATTATATTGTTAACTTATCCCTATATACCAAAAATCAGACCTCTAGCTCTATTGGCTCGCTCAAAATTAGATATGCGCATAATTAATGAGGTACAATATGTGGCGTCATAAGGTGTCCCATCATACCAAATATGAAAGGTTTAGCACTTGTGGTTACTGAGTTATGGACAATAATGTATATTTGAGGTCAAAGGTCACCAAGGTCACATGATATTTTGTCAAAATGTCTGAGATATCTGCGTGAACCGATGGACTCACTGATGGACTCACGGACGGATATGACCCAATCTATAAGCCCCCTGGACTTTATCCGTGGGGACAAAAAACTGTGTCACTGCATCCTTTAGGCAATATGAATACGATGAGAAACTAAATTTTTATTTTTTTTGGCCTTATACATGAAAGTCTATGGAGAACTGCCTTATACATGGGAGTCTATGGAGGTGTAAACTAAAAAGTCCTCTAACACGGCCAAATTCGATCGCATTGTGAAACAAATCGACGTGCATCTGTATGGGGTTGGGTACTATTCTTGTGCAAAGTGAGAAAGAAATTGACCAGGGCATGTCTGAGATATCTGCGTGAACGGACGGACGGACGGACTGACATGACCAAACCTATAACTCTCCCAGGACTTCGTCCGTGGGCACTAAAAACAACGCAACAGTTATTACAGCTACACCGGCGGTAGGTTTATATCCAGAGCCCCGTACGGTCTGCCGCCGTCGCTTGAAAACAATCTCATAAACCTGGCCATATGGGCAACTGTGTATGGGCAGCTGGATGCTTGACTTCCCGGAGAAGGCGAGCTGTCACGTTCAAGCTCAGGATTATTTGTCGATCAAATTTCAGTAAATTTACCTTACCTAGATGAAATTTTGTCTATATGCTGAAATTTCGCCGAAGTTTGACAAAATTGCATCGATTTTCAGGTTCATATCCGACATTTTTGAGTTTTGAGTGCAGACAGAAATAAGTTTTGAGGCAACATGGCTGCGACCCCATGTTGACCCCTAGCCCTGCGTACGATGCTATGTGCTACAGCTAACACACAGCATCGTACGCAGGGCTAGCGAGAGAGTTGCCGACATCGACGGTTATTTACGAGAAGTGAATAAAAGACTGTCATTTTTGGAAGCGATCGAGTAGCTGAGGTAGGCTGGGATACGACTTAGGCCCAAGAACGCTGAATTTCGGCAGTAATTTGGCTTTTTACGTCAAGTCCCAAAATGGATTTGAAGTCACCAACCCTACGTACGCGTACGGGTCTTTGCAGGGCTGTGGTGAGCGGGGCGATTAGCTGTAGCGGAACACACAGCATCGTACGCAGAGCTAGTTGACCCAAAGTGAAAATGTGTTCGCGATCAAATCTTCCTATATTTTTTCAGAATTTTCGACAAAATCATTGCTTCTTACATCTTTTGTAAAATATAAAATATTAAAATAAAAATGCGATGTGCCATGTCTCCAGATTTCTAAAATATCGTTGGTTGACCGTTCGACGGAATACTCATTTCGCAAACTTGTGACGCAGTTGAAATTCAATACTGACCGCCAAATAATCTTAATGAGACGAGATCATTCTAGACATCCTCCAAATTATCCAACCATTCGCGTTAGAGTTCAGCTCGCTTAGAGGATCATAACATTCTTCGGCCTTCGTTTAGATCGACCCTAATCTCTCCCATTTAGGAAATAAATACACAAGCTACCTTGACAAAACTTCGTGCACCATCCAGGACCAAACACACTACAAATCTGTCTTGACGTCATCATCTCCTTACATGGTAATCGGCATACCGTATTTTTTAGCAAAGGAGACACAGAATACGTGGGAGTATTCAGTTTCAAAACGTATTACATTGTGTGATGTTGTCAAAAAAAGGTAATGTTACTGCAGTGGTATAAATTGCAAAACACAAAAGTTCAAATCAGTTTATTTTGGACTGGCTTTACCAACATTTCATATTGTTTCTTATGCCAGATTTGACCACGTGCTTACTGGCGACCCCTTTACATGCAAATTTTGTGTCAAATGGTGTGTTCTCCTGGAAAAACAAACGTACGATTTCTATATGAAGGAGGCGAAATTTGCCCTCAAAACTCGAAACCACCCCTATGGGGTGTACCTAGCTATTTTGAACGAGCTTCTCGAATCTGCAGCTCTATTTCGAAATGATGGTCTGGTTTTCTCAGCTCAAGGATAAGTGTTCTCCATCGCTGTGGGCATTACTATTCTCAACTGGGGTACAGTTTCCAGTCGTAATGTTTTTCATTGTGTCCGGGATATAAAACCTTTCCTTTTCACAATTTTACTTCGATTAACACTAGTCCACATCTTGTCAGCGATTAAACATGTTTCAAGTTTAAATGTTAAATTCTGGTCTCGAGCCCTCTTGTTCGACCAAACTGAAATTACCCCTCCACTTTGGCTGGTCCAGTGGGTGTAGCAAGGGTCGTGCCATCGCCTAGGAAACGGAGGTGCATTAATTGTTGCATTTCGATGCACATTTTGATTATATTCAGAAGATTTTGTGGCAAAAACTCAGATAGAGAAGCATTAATATTCACATCTCACTTATTCAAGACTGGCTGAGAGCAGCACTTCCATTCAGTTAACATCATTACGCCATTTATTATGCCAAGAAAGATGAAGCCAAGACATTTTGCCCTCCCTGGTCTCCGCCAGAAATGGTTATACCTTACAGAGTTTTTTCCCACGGAATGAAAACAAATGTACTTAGGCTGAGGCCCAAGTACAGTAAGTATGATTTGTATAGCGCCTGGTATCCACTATAATAAAGTGCTCACTGGCGCTGAACAATGAGTGGAAATCACTTATACGCTTTCTGGAAAAGTAGTGTTTTGAGTCTGGATTTGAAAAAGGTGATACTGGGAGCAGTACGGACAGTGATTGGTAGCTGGTTCCATAGGATTGCAGCGGCGTAACTGAAGGAGCGATCTCCATAGGATTTGAGTCTAGTTCTTGGTACTTTAAGTGTGAGGCCGTGACTTGAGCGCAGTGATCTAGGAGGACAGTTAATATTGATGAGTTCAGCAAGATATTGGGGGGCAAGTCCATGGAGCGATTTGTATACGAGAAGTAATATTTTGTACTGTATTCTGTATTTTACTGGAAGCCAATGGAGGTGCATCAGGATAGGGGTGATGTGATTTCGTTTCCTTGTCTGTGTGATGAGTCTAGCAGCTGAGTTCTGTGCTCTTTGCAGATGACAAATGTACGCTTGTGGCAGACCAAACAAGAGTGCATTGGAATATTCAAGTTGTGAGGAGGTGGTTGAGTGGACAAGTTTTTTTTTTTGGATGTTGAAGTAATGTCGATTTCATCTACAAATGTAACCTCATGTACTTATCTTTTTTCGTTACGCACTTGTTTTTACAAGTAATTTGTAATATTGCAATATTCAACGATAGGGCACCTAACATTTTTGAGAAATTTAAAAAATATGAAAATCCAATTATCCCAAATTAGTTCCAATCGTGTTAATGGTAAATCGCTATATCACATGTGACGTTGTGATTACACATGTATACTCAATGATCATACGGTCATAGCATGATCAGATCAATGACCCCAGAACAGACCAACTGGAAATGAAGTCTAAAATATATTATATTATTTTCATAATTATTAAAAATAATAAATCCTAGTTTATTGGACGTCCTGGCCGGTCGGCCGTCCATGTCATACATAACTCATACACATACAGCGATTTTATCGAGTGCTGCTCCGCAGAAAGGAAGCTCAATCCTGATGAAATACCAACTCGGTTATGTGATATCAATATTTCATAATTATGATTTATTATTTTTAATAATTATGAAAATAATATCATATTTTTAAGACTATTCACGTCCAGTTGGCCTGTGCCCCAGCACAGTCCGAACAGCCCTGATAATCTTGCCTTATACCTACTGTGAATTTGTTATGTTTACAATTCAATTTGCCATGGTAATGGTCTAGGTCTAGTTAGTGAGGTTCAATATAAAAGATATGGGGGAGGGGTGCAACCAGTGCAATGCTACGGACAATTTTAAAAAAATTCTCAAGAAATGTAGCACGTGCAAATGTTTGATTACTAACATAGAATACTTTTCTTACGGAAAATATATTCCACGAAAGCTCCGATATCCTAAACAAAAGATCTATTCCATGAGAATAATAATACTATTCTACCTTGTAGTACAAATTTCATTCAGGCATTCATCGCTGAAGGGGCAAAAAGTCATGCAGAGGTCTTTGGTACTGATCATTCTTGAAGAAGCATAATAAGTGCCGTTCAGATGTGCGGGTTAGGACTCAGAGGGGAAGGCCTAAATTTGTTAATCACTGATGAGAGCCACGTCTGAACAGGTCGGGACGACCCCGGGCCGTCTTTTTTGGGGGCGCTCTTGGGGGTAGGTCTAGGGTCGGTGCTCCGTCCTAAAGGTCTAGGGTCGGTGCTCCGTTCTAAACAGCGAACTATAGAGGGAGTGAAGTAAGTCTAACCCTAATCCTAACCCTAACTTAAGCCTAACCCTAACCCTGACCCTAACTTAAGCCTAAGCCTAAGCCTAACCATCGGAAATACATATCAACAAACAAACAAACAAACAAACAAACAAACAAACAAATAAACTGCTCTTTATTGACAAATATTAACAAAACAGCTTTTCGCTGTTATTTTATTAAAAATAAACAAACACAAACATATACACACAAACAAACAGACACAAATAAACAAGAAGAGCCCCCTGTGCTCAAATACTATAGGGCGTTCTTGCTGAGGCACGTCAGAACCCAGCTATAGATTCAGCCAAAACTTATCAATCACACAATCAGGAATTGTTTCATTGCTTTGTTACAGGTGAAGAATAAAACTTAAAACTGAAGGACAGTTAGCATTTTCTTAATTCTTTGTTTTAACATTTGTTGGTATAGATGACTGCCTCATGATCATGCTCATACACATGTACGTACTCTCAAAGATCGGTAACTGAGCCATTATGAAAAGCACAGTTGACGAGCTCATAGCTAAGTAGTATTATTTGTTTTTGTTATAATGTTTCACATTTTTAGACTGTCAATGGACATTTGCTGGTTGTAACCTACCTGGTCATTCTGTATCCTGTACATGTGAAGTAATCACCTCTCGTTAATTACTGTAAACTATAAAATAGAGTGGCAGAGGCACTCTGTAAATATTCTGTCATGAACATCTATAAGCCTAACGGAAACATCTATGCTATAATTCCACTCTTTAGAATCTTCCAACTTGAAAGTGATCAGTTTTAGAAGATCAATTGACCAACATTTTTTAAACTGAAAAACAACAACATAGACACTCACATATGAATTCATTTGGAAGCAAACTTTTTTTATTCATTTCAAGTTTGATTTGAGTAAGGATTGAGTATAATTACAGTCTCGATAAAAGTATGGTGATGGTGTCACTCTCAGGATGAAAATGTCATAACATCATTGAACTGTCAATGATGGAAAACATAAACAGAACAGCTTTACAAAGTTGTGGACTTCCATGGCACTTGGACAACATTTTAATACACTTGTGAAGGTCAGCCATGGTTATTAAATAGACATATCTTGTACATGAGAGTCGGTTTGAGAAAATTTCACTCAAATTCTTAAATTCAGCTCAACAAATACTTGTGAAATATTGTGATGGTTTTCTTCTCTGATGAAGACATGTACAGGGGAGGGGAACATATTTGCAGAATACAACTGACAAGTAGGATAGAAACTACACAAATATAGTTACATTGTCGGTACATGCATAGGTCAAATGTGTGGGCACCACACAACAAAGATAAGACTTTTTCCCCTTTGTAGGGATCCCAGTTACACTTAATATAAACAGTCCCCTCCAAAACATTAACCAGTTGTTTTGGCAAATGTAAATTAAGTAACTGAAAACCAGAATAAAATAACAAAACTTTGGACATGACATGACTAGAAAACTTGGACAATTTAAGAAAGTACTGTTGTGAACAGATTGTTATTAAATTTCATGTCACTACACAGTCGTTTTCTTTTGAAAGTGAAACTGGAAAAAAATCAAAGTATAAATTTTTGATCACGAAGATATGTGGACAGCGAAAGGCTGACATATACTGGCACTTTCACTCCAAAAACTGAACTGATAGCCCATGAGTAAATGAGTCTATATGCATTGTCAAGGAGTCGGACTTTCTCACACAAAGTATATCTCGTTCCCTTGCTTTGGAATATTACGACAAAGTTCTGAGGATGGCTAGGTTTAGTTTTCTACACAAAGAAGAATGCAGATGTGAAATTTGAAGAACAGGATTGCCCTAGTTTGAGGAAGTTCTCAGTCCCCACAGACAAAATCCCCACTGCTTTATCTTTGAAGATCTTAAGAAAAGTTACACTTAAAGTGAGGTTAAAAACGTGACATCGCTAATTGACAGAGTCATGATGTATTCCTGTATCAAAAGAGTCAACATTATGAATGCCAGGTGAAAGATTTTTTGAGCTCTTTCTGAAAGATCATTTCCAATATTAGCCAGGAAAAATACTTATAATAATTTGATCATCCCTTGCTATATAGTTGATCATGATCACAAAACACATCCATCACAAATTTTGATTCTTCATGCCCTTATCAGCCAATAAGATAAACTCAATTATCTATTTGAAAAGCCAGATGTGAGGAAATTCAGATTCTGTGTGGTTTTCATGACAAAGACTGCCAGAATGCAGGGGGTTTGACTCATAGTTGCTAAATAGTCCGTATAGTCACTAAAACTTTTGCAAAGTTTCTATGGTGCATGGCAAAACACTACAACGTCTTGGTAAGACATGCCTAAGCCATCTTCAATTTGTGATCATTTCACTTCAATCCATGTACGTTTTCTTTCTTAAGCCAAAGGCGATTACTGTCTCCCTGAACTCACTGCAAGTTCCCCCGGGAAATTTGTTCTGGATTTTGTCGAAGATGTTTTCCAACTATTCTGTACACAGCACAGACATCATTATTTGGGATCAAAATTTGAGATCATGATGAGAAATAATTGTACATAAAAAAAGGGTAAGATTGAGGGTTATAAGATGTCAATCTGTACTGACCGACGTGACCTGATTTCTTTGTCATTATAGCTAAACACCAAAAATTAGAATGTTCCAAGAAAAGATACAATCATTTCTACATTCTGCAGCCCAGTTGTACAAAGAGAGACCCCTTGACCAATGGGAATTCTACATACATCACAAATTAAAATATGGCAAGCTGAAGAAGAACATGACATGTGACTGGAGAATTAATAAACTGCATTAGCGTATACACATATTCAAAAATTTCTACAAAACATGAGTAAAATAAATGCATTTTGAACATATAAAATACAAATTGAGAACAAAATGACATTGTATGCACAATACAAACATCTGTTACTTTACACCTCCTAGAATCCTAGAGCCCTAAATAAATTATAATTTTGCTGTAATAATGATTATGTACTCATTAACATTTACACAATCATATACAATATTGCTGATCTCTCTAAAAAAATCGGCAAGAAATAAGTGGAAATTTGTTATTACCTACAAATTGATACATAATGTAGATTTGCTTCGAACTTCAAAATAAATTGTTTCACAAGTTAACGTCTCATTGTAAAAAAACTGTCTCAAAGATTAACGTGAATTAACACACTGTCTTTGCTCACACTGTTCTCGACATACACTCTGTACTATTAAAGTAATTTTTGCAATTTTGGTGCAATTTTTTCACCAGTTGCTGCCTGCCTGGTTGTTATCATCAAATGCTAAAGCACTTAAGCTCTCTTTTTCTTTCCGTTTTGATGCTTTTCTCTGTAACTTCAGTATGTTCATGCCATTGGCATTGAAGTATTTTTATCGCCTGCGTAATATACTATGCTGATCAACCATTTAGAAAGAAAATTGACACCAATGATTGTACCCTGCATATTGCATTGAACTTATGACAAGTGCAAAATACAAATCATGCAAAGAAATTTTTAAAGAACGTGAGGAAGATCAAAAGTTCAAGAGAGCACCCTCATGGGCTCCCTAGAACTAAATATGGCTAAATTTGATGAAAATCACCCTGTGAACACGTTAAATTCTCTCTTGATGACATAATCGAATCTGGGCCACCAAAAACATTGTAAAAATTTGGCAAAATATAGCTTTGCACAAAGAACTTGTAGGTTGGAGATCATGGTATGCGGCACCAGGTCTTGCCATCATGGGTCAATATGCATTGGATGAAATGTTTGACAAGAACATAATTCTACACATGAGTGCAGAGTTTCTGCAAAAGGGTTACATTATGTTTCATTTAAATGACAATACAAGTATAGATTGTGTCACAGATTTGTTCCTATTTCATGGCCACAGACTCTTTTGTGACAAAAGGCTTCTATTCTGCAGTACATAAATGTATCCAAGCTTTTGAATCATCTTTTCAACACTGTTCATTCATCCATGCACAATAGTTAAAATTCTTAAAAAGTAACACCGGTATGAAACATGAAATGCTACCCATTCTTGACACAGTTTCTCTTTTAGTTTATACCAAATGACATCACAAAAAATGAGCTTTCTGTACATACATACTGTACCATACTGAATTATGGAAAATGACTTTCGATTTTTGTGACATTTTGCATATATTTTGCACTGAGATGATGACTGTATCATTGACGGAAATTATCAAATTGCAGAGAAAGGCTCCGAATTCTAACAGGTCCAGTCATGAATCGAGCCATCATTTTTCGTGCTCTTCAAAACCGAAAACCACCATCCAATGCCATTGTGAAAGCCACATACACAAACTCCAACCCACAAATTTTATGTGCGATCTGTTTAATGAACACAGCAAAAACTTCAATCACCTTCAAACGGGCAGAATTATTATACTCACTTTTCCCGGTGTCTGTTAACAAAAAATTAGTCTTAAAAATTTCACCCAAGTTTCGGACATTCCAAATAATTTCATTTTGCTCCTATACATTCTTGAACATCATAACATACAATTTCATCATTATTGTTGGCAGCTTCACTGCCTGATTGTCTTCCAAAGTGCAGATCTCTCTTATCTTCCAAGGAATGTGCAGAACCCAGTTTCACACACACCATACATACACATACATATACTACCTTTGAAGATGATTCGCTCCATCAAAGACCGACAGAGCTAGCAAACCTACACCCTATTCATAAAACTATTTTCCATCACCATTGTCTAGCATAGCATATACACTGTATACATTAAAAAGTTCATTCAGATTTCCTCACATTTTACGAACCTGCTAAATCAGTTTTTTGTTTTTTTTTCATCAAAATACATTGATAGAGTTTCCTAAATGACTGAACAGATGTGAGTGCTACATTTTCAGTCGGTACCATGCTGCCATGAGATCCCATTCAAAATTTACAGCTGACTGTAATTTCTGGAATTCGAAACACCCTAAGTTTTCACGTTGTCCAAACCAGCTGCAAAAAATGTAACCCCCCTCAAGTAGAGGCACTTCTTTCCAAATTAGCACATGTGTGTTTACCTCACACGCACTGGAAACAGTACACCGTAAGTGATCAAAAATTCATAACATAGCTGCCGTGAGGAAACTAGGGCCAGGAATTGCGTCGTCCACAGTTGTGTCCTCTTCACTTGGGGGACTGTCCTTTAGACTAAAGTGCATGATGATCTTGATTTTGACCCAGACAGTTCCCTTCCTACAAACAATATTCAAAGCTAGTATTAAATTACAATTTGGAATCAAATACCTGGCTATCACCTGCCTAGTGGAATCCCCAGTTTCATTTTCAATTTCTACGTGTCACCATAATTCCCTAGTTTACCAACATGTTAAAAAGCTACTTCATATAATTCTTCAGTCTTGGCTGAGATTTCTAAGTATTGTGCATTAAACTTAAATTCATAAGTAAAAATTGGACACGCGGTCATTCCGGGTCGCCTAGAAGAGAAGAAAATGGACCATATTGACTGGTTGTTCATCCGACAGATTTATGTCAATCACAGTAAAATTGGCATGACAGGTACTGCCCCTATAATTGATACAAGCACATCTGTTGCTACGCATTGGCTTTTATGCTGCATACTTTTTGCATTCCTTAAGTTTATTTATTAACATTGTAAACATTCTCCATTAATAGCATTTACTTTACAAAGATTGGCGTCGTCTGTCCTCGTCAGCACACTGACAATCATTTAAAAGTTCAGATTTGCACCTAATTTGCTGCATGTATGAAAAAGATTACAAAATGAAATGACACCAACATTAAGCATGATCGTCCCTATTGGGGTAAAAAAGTGGAAAGCTATGTCATGATTTTGAAACATGTTCACCAATACTGGGCTAAAATGGTATGCAACCATGTATTTCTTTTCTTTTTAGCTTCTTGGCAGCGATTTTCCCCACGACTTTTGCTTCGTGTTTTTTTCAACATATCTGTGATCTTCACATCACACGTACACTTCACCACAAATGAAAAAACCCTGCATCTCTAAAACAATGAGTGCTGTGTGAGGTGGGGATGAGAGCGCTGATGTCAGCATGGCAAGTACACTCTTGAGTCATGTGTTTGTTTTTGTAAAGAAAGCAACAGACATTTTCCATTTATGGATATGTTGATTAAAAAACTGGAAAAAAACAGTGGAAGAAACGCTGAAAGAAGGCAATACTTGTGTTCTGTGCATACAGGATTTATTGAAGTACAATATTTTAGTTCAGTGAAAGACAGTGTACAGAGGGATGGTGACAAAAAAGGGCTACGCAAAGCAGAGACTGAGATGATGAGTGTGTCAACGAGGGCAAGAAGCAGATGATGCAAGTTTCCAGGGCAACGAGGTTTTCTCCTCCACACAGTTTCCATGGCAACAGAGCAGACTAACCAGTCAATTTCTTCTTAGCAGCTTTCTTTTGCTGTTTTTCTTGCACTTTCAGTTCTTTTTCTCGCTGTTTCCGCTCCTTCTCGACTATCGATTTCATTTCTTTTATCTTCTTCTTGAAAAAGGCTAAGTCATTCTTGTTGGTTACCCCTAAAGACTGAAAGAGCAAGTGATGCAACAAAAGATTTGGTGTCAAAAGTACTTACATGAAATCTGAAAAAGGAAACTCTGACGAAATTTCTCAACTTTTGGTCCAGTACCTATCAGTACCTATTTTTAGATGAAAATGACATTAACAAAGCATCTACTGTCGTATTTCCTGGTACAGGTATTTCATCGACCCATACTCTCAATTTCTGAACAGTTTTAGCAAATAGTACTGTGATAGGTGTTGGATGGTAATTTGATTCCGAAAGGACTCATACCTAGAAAAATTGCATCACTGGTGTCCCTCTGGTAAATTTGCTACAGATACCATGGCAGTTACTCCATTCTCATATGCTATGCCTAATTATCACACAGGGCTCAGTCTACTGGGGTACCGATAATGTACACCATGTACACATAACTTCACTTGAATAAGTCCAGTACGAGTTATGTAATTTTTCAACATTTGAGTCCTTCCATGGTCAAATGAGGAGTTTTATCATTTTAAAATAAAATCAGAGCAGATGGGCGAAAGTTTAGGGGGACGTAATACCATAACTACGCAGAGGTTCTACACGGTGCAGGACAAGTTACACAGTAATTCTGATATAAGTTGTTCAACAATGAATTGAAATCCAATAAAGTTATCAAAGAACAAACAAAATGAAAGAATACCTTAAGTTTGGCACTATCTAATTGCAAAAGCTGTACTCCGTTGATTTTACTGGCTTTGAATTGCGGCATGTGCTGGTCCTGCTCGTGGAGCATCAACCAATGAAGTACTTGCGTGTTCTCCCATTCTGTGATTGGCTTACTTTGAACATGATGTGGCCTGATTGACGAATCACCCTGTAGCAAAAAACATTGATTTGGTCAACACGCTGCAAACAACTTACATGTCAGGGCATTGAACTTGAAAGTCAGGGCATTGAACTTGAAAGAGCAATCATTTTGAGGAATCACCCTGCACACTGGTCATGACAATTACAAATTTGATCGGAATGATTTCAATGCTATATATACGAGTATCATGGTATTTTACTTGAATGTTTTGAAATTATTTTTGAAATCTTAATTTTGAGCTTTATGCCATGATTTGCACAATCCCAGCTGGTGACTTTGAGTGAATGTACATCCCTATGCTGAGACAGCCAAATGAGTTTCAGAAGTGCTCGGCTCAGTATCTGATGATCCAAAGCAAAAATATTCATAGTAAATCATGCGGTCATGTCAGTGCTCCACAGGTCCTGTTTACATTCATTATCTTACGTTCTCTACCAGCCATAGCTGCCAGACTGGCAAAGAGAATATTACGTCAATTGTAGCAAAACGTTTCCATAGTTTCTCAGCCTCTCAAAACGCTAATATCTGAGCAGCAATGATCTCCTCATACATTATGACCCTACATATCTACAATTAACACACATGTAGCTTCAGCTGTTCCATAGCATGTATGCTCTTCCCATTAATGTGACACTAAGACACTTAGCTTTTCTTTCATCCCCTGTCATATTTTTACTTTTTACTGATGGAAAATAAAGGCAATCTTAACAATGTGGTAAAGTCTCCCATCTGGAACTTTGCCATATCACAAATGGCTATTTGTTACCCTATACATTTGTAGTATATTGGAAAAAACTCTGAAATCTATATTTCACCCAGACATTATTGGCACAAACTCCTACCAAGTCTTTTATGTGATGCTACAACAGAAACATCACGTTTAATCGTGGGGGTCTTTTGTCTGAGTTTTCATTGAAAATTTTAACTTTGATGTCATTGTTTTTGGAAATCCCTGTTTCCTGAAGAACACCTGAAATCTCTGTACCTACCTCATGCCTTGCAGTGATAGTATAGCTTCCCTTCTGGGATTTACTTTTACCAAATCCACCCAATTCACTGGCCGGCATAGCACCATAGGAATCTTCTGCTAGGGACCCTGACTGCTGGACAGAACCTGAGGTAGAGATCAGTACTGGTGCACCTATTGCAGTGGCAAAAAGAAACAAAAACAAAGGCAATGTAAGGGGGATGATGGTCTTATGAGGGCGCTCTTTCAACGTGCTTCAAAGGACAAGTACATATACAAGTCTTTACAACAAATACTTTAAAGACTAAAACGGCGTATGTCAAGCATTTTGAGTTTTCTTGGAGCAAAAAAATGCCTTTTATTAAAAGTGATATAGTTTGCTGTGTTACATCGTTGAGGATGAATATTACAAAGTCAAAATGTTTTTACAAGAATGTAGTGACCTCTCACCTTTCTCATTTCTAATATGAACAGATGTAGGAATATCAGCTTTGTGCGGCGAAAGTGGTGAGCTACCTTCCACCTTGACCGAAGCTGTACTGGAGGGACTGGTTGGCGTGCCTTCTAGCGAACGCGATGATATGAGCGTGACTCCTGCCCCGCTGCTTGTAGACGATGAAGGTGACTGAAGTCTCAGCAGCGGCATAGCTGGCGGCATCGTCGCTGGCGTGCTTACGACAGAACCAGCCGGAGACGACCTGTCGGAGGCTGTGTCATCGATTAGATCTCTGAGGGAGGAAATACAGAGAGAGTTATGAAAGGTTACTGAATACCTATCTTTACATCCATGATGGTTTCAGGTTGCATCCATTCACCATGAGTGCTGCAAAAGATGAAACAGTAGTTTACAGTGGCTGCATACTGCACTGCCTGAAATACAGTTTGATTTCCCACACTTCCGAAAGAACTTTTGCATGGACACAGAAAAATCCCTTTGCAACATTGTCCATCTGCATAGTTCATGCACAGTCCATCCACACACCATGTAGGGACTATGGTTCATGTAATATTTACTCATAAATCAGCAGTTTTTAAGTAGAATCTCTCTGGACAGTTTCTCAGCTTCTGAATTCTATGCAGATATATACATTTAGTGACATGTGGTCCATACGCACACCAATCCCTAGGAGTTATTACCACCTGTTGTGAAGGATATGGACAAGAGATAACAATAATTTTCCTACAACTACAAAACCAGGTTCTCGTTACTTTTGCGGACGGTTGCACTCCTTGGTATGAGCAACTTTCCACCCTGTCCCTGATTACATTTTCCAACAATTTAGCATCAATTAATTCACTCTTTAAAATGTAGTTTTAGAAATAAAGATTACACAATGCCCTCATTTAGTTCTTAAGAATATGAAAGACAGCACCAACAGTGCAACTGAATTTATAAGTCAAAGCAGACAAGACCAGATAAATTTCTACATTTCTAACTAGCAAATTATCGCATGTATTTCACACTGCAACTGTATTGAAAAGAACACAGTTACTCCTTTTCAAAAATCAGAAAAACACTCATGCATGGAGAGAAATCATTAAGAACTGCTAGTTTTAAAAGGCAATAATTTAAGTAAGCCCCCAAAAAATACATTGCGCTGTTCCGATAACATGGTTTTCAAAAATAGGGTAGGTAGGTCGGCAGGATTTTTTTTCCCTAAATATTTCATTTTTTTCAGGGTTCAGGGTTGTCAAACACTGGCCACAACATTTCCAGATAAATGTATCATACATATAAAAGGAAAAAACATAAAAGACATCCTTGTTCAGCAAAAATCAAATGCCAAGTAACGAACGCGTCATTTTACGGGCTTTTTCTTTCTTTTACTTCTGTGTTTACGTAGCTCTATAAAGTTTAGGGTCGGCAGGTAAAAATAGGGTAGGTCAGGTTATCGGAACAGCACAACTTTTTTTGTTCGGCCTTAAAAGTTATCCAGCTTGATTATGCTGCGCAACAACAATACACTGCATACAACATTTCACACTACTGCAATAACCGGTCGTGTTTTGATTTCATCTGACAGAAACCGCTCCAACAGGCAGTATTTCAGGAAAGACAAGCAGAATTTTACCACACACAAGCAGTATTTCAGCAAACACTCTTTCAAGCACAATTGAAATCTGGTGCACAGGCATGCATCCATCGTGAAACAGGTTTATAAACTTTACACCACTGAAAAAAGATAAATTACAAGTTGACATTCTGCTGTTGCAAAACCATTATCAATGATTTTACCGAAGAAGAAACATCACATACTTAAAGATCTGATTTATAATTTAAAGAAAATTGTGCTTCTCCCGCAGCATGTTGCTAGCTGAATCTTTTTGTACACCCTCAGCCACTGGTGTACTTCACACTGAGCGAACTTGCACTTGTTTAAACTGTGCTACACTCCAAATATAGTACTGTTGTTTTTATATCTTGACCAATCAGATAGCTGTATTTTTGCTCTCAATATATCGGTAATACATAGCACTGACTAAACTGGAGGAACAGATCCCTGCAATTCTAACACCAGTATATTATGATTTGTGAGGGGCAAATTGCCTGCATTTTTATTTTCCTATGAAGGCCTCATGGGTTTCCACTCTATTTTTCTATTTAATTTGTCCTCTCACATATGTACAGTACAGAAAAACATGAGAACAAAGGACAAAAAGTGCAGAATTTGGAAAAAAAAGAAAGCTGAGCGACATGAAATACTGAAAACATACCACCCCCACCCACACCCCCACCCCCACCCCGCCGGTTACATATATACTACAAGTAAATTAACACCACAGGAAGAAACAACAAAGTCTAAAAGTAAATATATACACAATATTAGAAATTGATGAGAACAAGACATAATGCTGGATGTCTAATACGAGTTACATGAACAAGATATGAAAAGAATTAAAGATTAAGTAAGAGTTTTCATTCGCTACGTCCTGAATTCAGCAGAGAATTTCTTTAGCTGCCATCACTTTCAATGTGATTATGACACTGTTCACCTCAATTACACGTGTGAAGATCAAATCTACAAGTTGAAATTTACAAATTTCACAGAAGCAGTTTCATCTATTCAAAGAAATTTCGCGGGTTTGTGATGTGATGCATATGTGAACAGTGCAAAAAATGTGGGGGAGATAGGCAACTTGCATGGTAAAAGCACTTATGTACGTCGAAAATAAGATGCAGTAAACAATATACAGTCTAAAAATACAGCAAATGATGAAGTTTTACGATGTGAGGTGCGAGGAAATCAACGCAACAGTGAATTAGCTTTGATCATGCAAATGAAGTAATCGCTATGGAAACTAACCTCCGCCTCCACGGGTTGTAGCTATTTTTTGAGATGATCGAGAAGAGGAAAGAAACGTAATATGTTAGCGTATACTATGACCTGGTGAAGAGGAGGCTTCACCACTGGAGGAAAGAAACAGCATGATAAACGTACTCACTGGAGGATAAAAAAAACCTGATGAAATCGACAATTAGATGAGAGAGGAATATGACGCATAACAAAAGGGTGAGCAGAAGCATGCTATGAATGAACACAGAACATGGACATGACATTTAGTTACACATACAAACACAGAAAAGAAAAAACACGTTCAAAAAATTCAAACTTGGGTGACCTTTGACCTTGCCTGACCTGTGAAACAAATTCACTCTTTTCTGATTTGATCTAGTCAAAAGTGTTTCCGGCAGACACCATGATTGACAAATCCTGAATCATTTGATTATTTTTAGGTTGGTTTGATCTTATAGCAACAGTCATGTCAGCCGTAAAAAACAATCACATGATATTCAATGGAAATACATGACAACAAGAACCGTTCATTTGGCATGTGTGTGGGGCTTCACTGTCTACAGCACAAACCTATGGAGAAAAACATCAATTGTATTTATGAAACTTAATGCATGGTACTAATGCAACATACTTTGGTAGTTTTCAAAAACATATTTGAACTTTGCCAAAATCGAGAATTTCTACTTTTTTGTTGAATTGTTATGTAGCTTTTTCAAACAAATAAATGTGTGATGTATGAAGGATAGACAACATAAAAGAGAAAGTCTTACAACAAAGTGTTTACAACAGGTAGAAATGAAGTTGATAGATGATTTGGTTACATAACAGGAATTCTTCATTTTGCCCACTCCATGAAATACCAGTACTAAGCCGATTAATTGACATTAACCCATACATGTCAGTATATGACTGATATACCAGATCTACCCACTATCTCTGACATTAGTACCTTGCTGATTGATACTCCCTGGTCAGTATTTCCATGGGGGCTACAAGGTTGGAAAATACTACACTTTCCTTGTTAGACCATGGCATTGTGGGAAGGAACAGCAAAACTGTTTCTAGAGTATAAGTAAAGTTCTGTAGATAGCCATTCTGTCACTGTTCCAAAATCTCGGTGAAAACACTAATATAATATAGCGTAGTTTGGTAGGTACATGTGCAGTTGAACCAATGACACCCTGTTATAAAGTAACTCCTTTATTACCCTCAAGGTATAAAATACACACATCTCAGAATACATTCATTTAACAGGGTAGAAACCTACATTGTCTTACAGGTGACCCAGATCACCTATTCACATACCCACCGTACCAGACAGCACAAAATTTGTATCATCCTATGTGTGATCTGATAGCAAGTCACAATTACTGGCTATGCAATGACTTTCCAGAAATCTCCACCTTGTACCTATAGGTACGATGGAAACACACCGTTACCCACATTGTAACGACGCATGGCCAGAAATGATGCCATTTTATTTCTGTTTCACTTTGGTGACACTTTCGCACAATCCTCAAACGATGTAAAAAGGGTTTAAGGTAATGGCAAGATGTCAGTCAACGTCGGTCAAAGGTCATCCGCATATATATAATGGCAGGTATTCTCTTTGTGACAGTACCCATGATGCACACGTCTGTGAATAAGTAATCAGTGAGGCATCTTGTTGGGTGGTTCTGTTTTTGTACTTAACCTGACGTGAGACAGGCCATAGTGACAAATGAGCCAAAACAGAACTGCAATCTTTTCAAAACATCAGATTTTGGAGTGTTCCTTCAGAATCAGGCAAAGTCACAGTGAAGTTCACCATAACAAAGTTCATTACACTCTTCTATTAGTTCACCTACTACACACACCAAAAGGAAGGAATTGCTAACTTAGAACCAATAAACATAATTATCAACAGGACGACTTTAACAGGTTACACTAATTTCCCATTAGGCCTCAAAAAGCTATGCCATAAACTAATCCTAGCTTCTAAGCCATGCAATGCAAAACTTGAAAAGTGCTGTTCACAATCAATGCAGTGCACTCTTTTAAGGCTAAGTCTGATATTAGATAGTATCTTGACAACATCTGGGAGAAAGGTACACACATGCAGGATTGGTAACAAACAACAAAAATATGCTACAAATATTTATATAACTAGGACTCTAATTTTAGACAAAATGGTGATTATTGCAGTTAGTAGACCATTTAGTATATTACCAAATCTAAGCTTTTAACTGACACTGATATTGCTGATATGTGTATTATACATGTACTGTGTGTATGCATGTACTGTGTGTATACATGTACTGTGTGTATACATGTACTGTGTATATAGGAGTTTATGAATTCAGGTGTGTTGATGTACGTCTTTGAATGTATTTGGGTCTGTCTGTTGATGTCTTCATACATGGTTAATTCACTGCAATGCAAGTCTTTGGGTGGATCTACAGAATGTTTTTTGTCTTTTCAGATTTGTCCTTGAGGTTCTTCCCTCACAATTGGAAATTTTTTTGCCTGTTTATCACTTCTGAATTGGCTTAGGTCTGTAAACTAGTGTATACACAAAATCACAGAAATGGTGCAGATTGCAATAGAGGCAGTTTCTAGTAATTGCCAGATCGACTTTGCGGAATGGTTGGCAAAAAACTGGATGAAACAATTGTGAAAAAGTTTCAAAAAATAAAGCGGGACAGATACGAGGCCTTAAGAAATGTAAAGTAAGGGGCTGCTTATCTTCAAACCACTGTTAAAAGTAAAATTCCACAAAGTATCTGTCTCTATCTTCTGTAGGCAAGTCATTGGGCAAAAGGGCTAAAATAGATTAACCCTATGAGTGCTGTATTTTTTTCCCACCAAAATTTTAGTGCAATATTTAACAAATAGTTATGAATTTTCTGTAATTATTTTTATCATTTTGGACCAAGTTGACATCACATTTCATTGGCTATATTTTTTATCACAATTTTGGCAAAAATCTGAAAAAAAAAATTGATTGAAGAATATTTTACAAAGGCGACAAAAATTGACTTTGGCGCTCAAAGGGTTAAATGCAATGTGTAACATTCGGATTTTGTTGTGTATTGTTATGTGTCCTCTGTGTGTGAGTGTGTCTGTGTCTGTGTGTCTGTCTGTGTCTGTGTATGTCTGTGTGTTCTGGCTCTGCGGTTGCAGTAACATTTTAGGAGAAACAACTCACTCATCAGTGGACCGCTTTCCATCTCTGCTCAATTTCGGCGACTCTTTGACCCGCCTGGGTGCTGCCGACGGCGACATACTCGGCGGCGGTTTCCCTATCTTGGGCGACGCCTTGGGCTGCGGCGGTTGGCTGTTGGTTGTTGGCGGCGGAGGCGCTTTGTTCTTTTTGCTGGGTTTCCTGACTGGAGGTGACCTGACTGCCTCCGCCTGTGCAATGTTGACTGGCTCTTCCTCCACTTTGTTGACGTGGTTTGTTTTTGCCTGTACATTGTTGGCAGAAAAACGTTAACAAAAAAGTTAATGTCAATGTTGACTGCTAGGGCTGATTGCTACAATATACAGCCTTGGTACTACATTTTAATTCCAAGACTCTGAAATCTTTGGAAAAGATACTGTAGTATTGGTCACACAGCTCAAAGATTAACTGTCCACACTCTCAAATCAAACAACTGAGCTTTTATGGACTTTTTGAAATACATTTTTCCAACTGAAGTATTGGTTACGTTCACTGCAATGAACATGCACACAAAAAGGAAAAAAATCAGTTGTTTCATCTTGTTGGAAAAATTCTCTTTTGCCGACGTATCATGACATGAGAACAAACCAAAACACTGCATTATTGGTTTCTCAGTGGTAAGTCACATCATCTAAGGTCTGGAGAATTTTTTTTCTAATTCCAAAACTACATGAAACCAGTAGTTATAGCACTTTTGAAAATCTCAGACAAACACAAATGTATTTCTTCAAATTAAGCTCCAGAAAGTATTCACTATTAGTATACATCTGACACATTGAGTTTAATTCCCTGTCTTCTTTGAAGTTGACACATTTACAAACATTCAATGGCATACATTAGTTGATCAGTGGAATATTAATGCTGTTTAGTGGAGGAACCTTTGTCTCTCGTGATTGGCTGAAAGCAAGATTACTGTGACCAATGGCATCTAAGTATTACTTTAGCACAAGTTACATTTTTTGGCACTACATTAGGTGCTTATCCAGCCATTGTGCAGGTGCTTTTAGCTAAAACACATACGAACCGTGATACTTAATGACACAACAAAACCATACAGATTCTGATGCCATTACTCTCGACCAATGTATGGTTTCTATAATCATACAAGACTGAAAATGAATATTTACGTACAAATTCTCGTGCTGATGATGTCAGAGCAATGGAAGACATATTGTGTCGCTTTTTTGGTTTATTTTTCATAATTTTGGAGAAGATCACAACTCAATATAAATTCTTATAATGTTGTCAAAGGGTAAGCCGCTGTGCCCTGATGGTTGATAGCTACGTGTGTGAAGCTTGACATTGTTATCACCAGGATGAAATGATGGCATATGAAATTGCAGTATGAGAGACCCTTGCTATCTTTGTGATATCAGAATAACTGTTATCGGTACAAGCAGTGATGTATCTCAGCTGATGAAATGTTTGAGTGTTGAATGAAACCATCGTTTCTTGAAATAACATTAAAAAGATTGTATGTAAAAAAATACAACAAACTGACAATGCCACACAATTCCAAACCAACTAAAGCAACACAAAGAACAACAAAACAAGACACCAAGCAAACAGAACAATGAAAACAAATGCCTAGATATTATCTGTAGCAAAGTTATTGTCCTAATGACACACACTCCTAAAGGCCTGGGTCCGGCATCAGATTGTCTTGCCAGGAAATTTACTTACTACATCACAATTTCAATGGAAAACAAAAGGCTATGACACCTTCATAATCCTCTCCTAGACTAGAACAAACTCGATCCCTGGGATCGATTCCCCTGCCTTTAATACCTACTTTGTGTCTGTTACTTTGAAACTGAATGAGAATAATATGGAAATGGGAAATTTGACGTTTGGTTTTTTATGCAAATTAAAGTCACACTGGACTCTTGACAACTTTTGTCTCTTTTCATGGGTTGGATTGTGCCTGTAAGTTGAAAAATTTGCACCAATAAAAAGAACTTTAATAAATTTTCAGGCATACTGTTTTGGTTTAAACTGACCAATTTTTCTACTGTATCATCTTTAAAATGTTTGTCCATGTAAGGCTTGAGAATATAAACTTAGAGAAATCTAACGACGGCTACATGTATCTGTTCATTAAAATTGCCAGGGAATTCAACAAGAGGAACTTTCCAGCATTTTCATGCATAAGGATAAAAACACTGCATATTTTCAATTAATTATTGAGGCGAATATTCACATGACGAAATATACTAAAAATTGCTACAGCAAAAGAACACAAACTTTACGGCACAGATACAGCACAACAATATCAGCATGACAGTACAATAAACATTAGCAGCGTGAAAAAAGTCACCTACATGAAAGACAGTGATTCGAATTCCCCTCGGGTTAGTTGCAGATTTATTAGGCTTCTGACGGAGCAAGAATGGTAAGAGAAAGGTGTGGGGGCTGGTGTTAAAATGTGGTTATGGGTGAAGACATGACACTGGGATGGGACTCAATATTTCAGAGATTATTCTCTCAAGCTGCTGATAAACACACAGACTAACACAGAACCAACGATGATATATGATGTGATGAAATCTTCATTAAATTTATTATAATTGTTTATGAGCAAGATACAAATGAACTTTACAACATTACAGCAAAAAGCAACAACACTACACTGCTGCAATACTGTTACCATGACAGCGACAATGAACTCTCATGAAATATGGTTTCGTGAAAAAACAGACTTTCTGAGACAAAAGCTAAACGGTGACCAGCCTTTGAGAAGAGATGATAGATACAGATAATGAGCAACAGCATATCTGTAGTGTAGATCTTGTAACGAAGATACATATGTATACTTCTACATTAAATGTTGCAGGCACCAATGCAAAAAGTTTGTTCTATGATTTTCCTGACAAGCCACGGATACAAAGTCTGTCACACAGAGCTAAAATTAAGAGCAAGAACACACAATCAGCAAGAACAGAATTCAAAGAAGCAGCAAAATATTGCACCGAACAAATTTACAACAAACACTGCATGAAGCAAATGACAGTGGCTGTGCTAATGATTGTCTACACAATTATATTCTATGCAACATGCCAAGCACAGGGCTTTATAAACTAAACATATGCAGTCTACCTTCTATTGATACAAAGAACAAGTCATCGTTGATGACACAGTCCCCACTTGTTAATGGGTACTTTGATTACATGTCCTCAGAGAGGATAGAGTCCTCTCATTAATTAGGTCTGTGATAAAAATACTTTGTTACAGATAGCGCTCAATGGCCAAGAATGACCTACATACAAGAAAGACCTACATATGTATGACATAGGTTAATGTCCTTGTACCAACTTTGAATAAAATCGGTTGAGATATGCCTGAGTATTATGGCTCTGTACATGAAAAAATCGTAACAAAATGGCCGCACATAACAAATTGACATGCATATGTATGACAGTAGTCAATCTCCTTGTACCAACTTTGAATAAATTCGCTTGATACATGTCTGAGTATTATGGCTCTGTACATGAAAACATCGTAATAAAATGGCTGCCTAGCGGCCATATTGGATCGTATCACAAAACAAATAGAGGTACATATGTATGACATAGGTCAATGTCCTTGTACCAACTTGGAATAAAATCGGTTGAGATATGCCTGAGTTTTGGCTCTATACATGAAAAAATTGTAATAAAATGGCCGCCTGGCGGCCATATTGGATCGTATCACAAAACAAATCGACATGCATATCTATGACATTGATCAATGTCCTTTTACCAACTTTGAATAAATTGGTTGAAACATGTCTGAGTTATGGCTCTGTACATGAAAAAAATTGTAATAAAATGGCCACCTGGCGGCCATATTGGATCGTATCACAAAACAAATTTACATGCATATCTATGACATTGGTCAATGTCCTTGTACCAACTTTGAATAAAATCGGTTGAAACATGTCTGAGTTATGGCTCTGTACATGAAAAAATCATAATAAAATGGCCGCCAGGCGGCCATATTAGATCCGATCACAAAACAAATAAACTTGCATATCTATGACATTGGTCAATGTCCTTGTACCAACTTTGAATAAAATTGGTTGAAACATGTCTGAGTTATGGCTCTGTACATGAAAAAATTTTAATAAAATGGCTGCCTGGCGGCCATATGGATCGTATCACAAAACAAATCGACATGCATATCTATGACACTGGTCAATGTCCTTGTACCAACTTTGAATAAAATCAGTTGAAACATGTCTGAGTTATGGCTCTGTACATGAAAATATCGTAATAAAATGGCCGCCTGGCGGCCATATTGGATCGTATCACAAAACAAATCGACGTGCATCTGTATGACATATGAAGTAATCCTTGTACCAAGTTTGAATGAAATCGCTCCTTGCATCTCTGAGATATCTGCGTGAACGGACGGACGCACGGACGGACGCACACACGCACGCACGCACGCACGCACGGACATGACCAAACCTATAAGTCCCCCCGGACGGTGTCCGTGGGGACTAACAAGCCGATTGCTGTGGATGGAAAGAAATGCTGTGCAACATTAAATATGTAGACTACAGCAACATGAACATTTTAAACTTCTACGGTGGTGATTACAAACACAGCTACACTACGACATCTACGACACTTTTGAGTTTACTGCAGAATGCGCCATGCAACGTGAGCCAGACACCACATAACACTTCTAGCTCGCTACAAGTACAGTAGCTACCTGTGAGGGCGGGCTATCGGCCCATATATTGCCACTAGAGGATTCCTCAGATTTCCTTCTCGTCGGTCTACGCCTCTCGGCCAAGGCACTGACACTGACGAGCTGAGCTTTTGATTTCTCAAGACTGACGTCCAGCCTCTGTGTTTCAGGTATCAAAGTACTGAAATCAGTATCCTGATGAAAATAACCATCAAGAAATCCATATTATACATGGAGCTGCCCTTGCAGAAAGCAAAAATCATACATTTTGTATTGGTTTTTCTCCATCAAGTCCTGCACTTCACCGAGAAGACGATGGCATTATCAGTATTTAACGCGATAAAATACAAAAATATGACAATTGGGTTAGTTTGCCCTCTGAGGTACATTGAAGCATCACTGACTCACGGAAATTCTCTTTTGTTGGAAGAAAACTTTGTGTATTTGGTGAATATGGAGTACTGGGGATGATGTAAAGAAATTTCTGGAGATTCCAGTTGATTCACAAAGTTCTAAATTGTCACCAGTACAACAGTCAGAGGGTACCCTGCTGGATTAAAAATCTGGGTGTTCTTTGAAAAGACCAGTAGCTGTAATTTGTAATTATTTTTTTAACTGTTTTTGCCTCTGTATGGCAATTTCAAGTTCTTACTCTACTCCCCAAAGCATGTTGAAATACGATCTATTTATCTTGTCAACACAGTATCTATACATAAAATGCACTGTTATTGTTTACATTTGAATTCTAGTGTGGACCAGAATTCATTTGTCAACAATAACAATGCAGTCCACACATGTACAGGCTGAGTTGACAAGCTGGATACTGTGTATCCCAACATGCTTTGGGGCCAGTATAAGAAACTGTAATTGCCATTAGAAAAGCAAATAGTGAAAAATAAAACAAAAGTTGCACCACTGGCCCTTTAAATTTACCAGAAATGACCCCATCTTCTGAACCTGATGGTAATTGTAGGAGAAGGGTGTTGTGGATAAGATCAATATACCATGCATTAGGCATAACCACTCACAGTACTTATTCCTTCTAATCTGTCTTCTAAATCCTGTTCATGGACATCATCATCCTCTTCTTCTTCAACATTCACGGAATAGAATCCTTCGCCTCCAGAAGATTCATCATCGCTTATCTCGTTTTCTTCGTCCTCGTTGAGGTCACCATTGACCTCTTGGCTGTTGGTCTCCGGGGCTACCACCGTCACAGGAACGGCTGAAATGTAGCAGAAAGCCAATTAGTGACTTTGCAACCCCCCTTTAGAATGGTTGGGTCTCTTCTTTGTAGTTACTGGTATCGTCCAAGTATTTTGTAAATAGGGGATACAGGGTTATGGAGATTGGGAAATTAAATTAAAGGATTACATAATATTTATTCGTTTTTAACGTAGATATTGATGATGCTTCTTAGAATTATCAAGACTGTCCTTCATAAGTGCTAGATTTTATGGTATATTTTATCTGGGACTGCGGATTTAGCATTTACTGTGAGCCACAAATCAAGCCTATTATAATAAGTAAAGACACACATGTCGTCAGAAAGCAGGAAACGGCATAGAAACTGATATGAAAGTGGGTGGCTACAATTTGAATTTAAATAAATACATGGGTATATAGAGCACAGAGGACTCTGTGTCGATGAAAAATTGGCTGCACTGAAAGATTGAACCACGGGATCTGAGTTTGGGTCAAAGGTCATGATCAGAGTGTATTGGGAAGAAAATGGCAATGATATCAAATGAGTATTATTTGGATGATATTTAAAATATATTTTGCAATCACAAAGTCCTTTGCAGTTTATTCTAAAATTTCAAACACAAGAGAGTTTGCATTTATCTGAGAGTTTTGCAAATTACAATACATTTATTTTGACTACCAGCTCAGCAGGATGTAATTCCTACACTAAGTAGTAAAATTTTTTATTAATGTTTGATTAAGTCATAGTTTCACATCAATTTGCCTCATTCATATATGTCTTTTCACTGGATAAACTTTATTGCTAACCTACATTATAGTACCCAGACATGGAAATAAAATTCAATCATAATAATAGAATATAACATTGTAGTACATTTGCTTTGAATAACTCTTACTGTCTCTTGGCAGTCTTGTCAAACACTCAAGGTTCAATATGCAGGCATATTTGAAGTGAACTTAATGACCGATTGATAGTATCATTAAATTAAAGTTGATATAAATACAAAATCAGTAGAGTGATTGTGATTTAGGAATAGTGAAAAGTTAGCGTATAGTAGAGATCTTTGAATAGATACACATGATTAGAAGATACAGTTATTGATAGTACATTGTAGAAGAGTGCGCAGCAAACAGTGTCACGGTGGGACTTACAAAGGAAAAAAGTGATTAAACAGAATGGTGTACAGAAACTAGGAATGCAAGATGCTGCAAGTTTCAAGAGATCAGAGTGACTGTAACACCGAGATAACATATTGTTGTCACTGATTGACAATATTACAGTTTTCTTTAATTACTTTGATCACTAAAAATGCATCTTCTTTTTCATTCCAAATTTTCACAGAAACTGACTTGGCTGACTGAAGATAAGACTGAAGCAAGTATGATGGAGAACTTTATCAAGTTGACTTTATCAAGTTGAGGGGAGGAGAGGATTGTTTTCAGCTACTCCAGGTATTTTGTATTCTTTTCAGAAAATGTTGAAATTTGCATACTAAACCCAACTAGCAAGATGTGGGTGTAAGGCAACAATACTGACGTGTCAAAGAACAACACAACAGACTTGGTACATTTTAGGCAATTAACAATTACTTTTTGTCTCCTCTTACTTTGTAAGGTTCACTTAGACTGTCATCTTGTATGCATTATAATTGCTGCTGTATAGTTGAAAGTTTCAAATACACGCACATATATCTGAAATATTTAGGTCTATGTAGTTGCCGATGACGTTGGCTTTTTGTTCCAGTGACAAAATTAATCTTTACAAACACATCAGTTTGTTGTATCACCCGACACATCACCTGATAAAAACCACAGCTAATGACATATCCCGGCAGTTTATATCAAGTGGCACAGAAGAATTTCTGTTTCTGTTTTCTGTACCTCTTGGTGAAATTGCCTTGTCATCAATGCAGGCATCATTTATCCGACATCCCCCTCCCCCACTCGGCATTCAAGATCAACGTGAAAATGTAGACCGATTGAAGATGTCTGTGAGACTGTTAGAAGACACAACAAAAACACAACACAAACACAACATGTAAGTCAAACACTTCAGCTGGTATGTGTATGTATTGTATGCAAGGGGACAGGCAGACAACGACGTGTCTTGAATGTTAAATTGAGAGAACTGACATCAAACAGACCATGCTATCCAGAAGATACCAACTTCCAATGATCAAAATCTCTGTTGTCAGAAGCTACATCCCACACCAACATTTCAAGATTTTATCGGGATAATTACACACTTCAAGAAACTTTCCCATTTACCATAGCATCAACTTGAAACACCGTATAAAGATAATACATATTAGTTGACAAAAAACAGTTAATAGTTTTCAAGAAACTTTCAGGATGTTTAGAAATCGAGACAGAGTAGAGAACATATGACAATTAAAAAGTATTCTACCCATCAACCAATATACACCCCACACACAAGACATAAAGGACAGTAAAAGTGGTCCCCCCACTCATGTTGAAAACACCCTGAGAAATTCCTGCACCGATAATGACATTGACATGACAAAATAGACAACAGCTTATACCAAACGGTCGCTTCCATTGGGACAAAATCATAACAGGCTAATAGGAACTGTCTAGGTCGATCCTTTGGCCAGGTGTCTCCAAGTATAACTACTTCTTTTTCTGATTTGAGTAATTTATTTTTTGCAGGTTGCGAAGTCAATGACTGTAACAACTTCTCGCACCCACAGTAGCTAGTACAATCCTATAACAATAGTTGCCAGTACAAAGGTTCATTGATGTTGTGTTTTCTGATTTGTTTTTAACATGTATATTTCACAACACATGGCTTTATCCGCCTACAGAACACAAATAAAATTAACATTGTGCTTCATATTTCAGTTTTTCATCATGTCAACTTGATCATCACCTAAAAGACCACATGTAGTTGAGTTTGCTGCAAAGAATTAATGTTGAGTAGTACATTAAAGGTCAGGTCATTCAGGTTATGTCATGTGTAAGGAAAGTCTACATATACCTGTACTGCCTCATGAGGGCGCCCTTCAACTAAGTTGCCGGTACAGAACAAAACCAGACAGTGGAAGAACTTGTTTGAAGGTGTAGAGAGTGAGGTCAGGCAATAAGTAAGTAAGAATTGCATGTCTTTGCAAGTTAAGCAGTTAAATGCAGCAATTTGTTGAAAAAAACAGCTTTTATTGAACCCAACACCAATGCCATGCACCACCAACAGTAACATACGGTTACAGCTAGAATAAAAATTGTGAGCGAGCGACGAGTTGAGAGCTTGAAAACTGAAACAAGCCAGACAATGCGCTTACCATGGTACACTGGTTCTTCGAAGTAATCTTGTACAAGAAACAAGGTTTGTACAGATAGGACGAAAAACATGGGGACGACGAGGTGAGAAATAAAAAATAGGCGTAAAAACGAAAAAAGACGATAAAAAACATGTGCAATAAATAAATACGTAATCAAGTGAAACTGGGAATAAGTATGCAACAAGGATGCACATGGTAAATGTAAAAGCTGATGAAAATAATTCTACTTAAAATAAAAAAAAAATTAATCTAAATGGAACAAATATCACCTTTGTAATTTAAATGAAGCACAGCTACCTTTAATGACATTGTTACACCTAGCTGGAAGCAAACTTTCATTAAAAAAAGGTCGGGCTACTTCACAAACTTTCACTATTTTGGATTGTTTATCTCTATGTAGCCATACACTAACACTGAAATTCAGCTTTCTTATTTACATCATCAAGAATTATAAACTTGTGAGAGACAGGTAATTTTTTTTTTAAATTATCTCGGAAATTTCATGATTTTTGTTTTGGATGTAGTTGTTCAGTATTTTCAAAATGCTACAGGCGCTGTTATATAACAGTATTTGAAGATATTTTCTCTTGTGATGTGAGGCCAAAATCTTCCATTATATGCAAATCATGTCTTTGGGTATGTCTCAAAAAAACCCATTGCTTTTGTCCATATTAATGATTCTGTCTGGCAAGCACTGTTCATGGCTCAAGACAAAATAATTTAATTTCAACAGGGTACCGCTGGTACCTGAACATTATTGAGTAAAAATAAATCTTATACAAATTTACTTATGTGCATGTAAAAATATAACACTGAAAGTGTATTATTTTCGCATTCAATCAGGCATATTTAATATAATTCTTTAATATTGCGTCTCAATGGAAATTTTCTAAAATCTTTAGATATCATGTTTTTAGATCTGGAGAGATATCAGTTTTGAAATTTGATCAATACAGTTTGATTAAATTTCCATTCAGTTGGAAAATATCATATATACTGTGATGACAGCTAGATACAGTATCCGTGATATAGTATCAGGATGGACAATACACAAAGTGAAGTTGAGAAAGTGATGATGGTTGAAACCATCAAAACATTATACACATACACTATTATTTCAGTACAACCAGTTAAATACGTACTTGACTGAGAACAGTACAAGGTGAACACTTGTGAACAGTGATGCTTACCCAAGAAATTTTAAGGTCATGTTTGATAAATATGAACTGTTGATTTTTAGGGGGAAAAGCGTTTCATCTCTTAACTTAAGTGAGGGCAAGTTTCTTTTCGAGGTGAAACATGTGATTATGAAATACAAATATGCTTAATGATACGATGTAGCAGACTTCTGGGGGGAAGTGCCAGCAATACTTGGAGATCTTGTCATTTTGTCCAATCGTACTGAGACCATTTTCAGGTAACGTTTTATTCTGCTTACCTAGTGGTGACTCTGCATCTTCGTCTACCCGTGTCTCCTGTAAACCTTCAGCTCCAAGAATTTCTTCCAGAGATGGCTGCCTGTCGTCTTCTTGAAGAAGATCTGTGAAGGATTTAAATCAAAACCAGTAATGTCTCTGGGTGTTAGGCTGACCCTGGTGAACACCAAGTCCAACATATTGTAAATGACGTCTTCATAATCCAAGGGAACGACTGACAGACTTACACTTGTTAAGTCTGCTAGGGAGTTCAATTATTTACTGTTGACAGAAGCCAGTTTGGCGGTATGCCACTCTAAATAAATTAAGTCCTCAGCTGACTTTAACTTGTGCATGTGTGTTTATGTGTCCTAGCTAGTCTGTATATGTCTTTGTATATTTTTATGTGCCTAGCAGACAGAAGCTACTTTTCCAATAATCTCACTTGGGCTCTCAAAGATACTTTCAATTCTACACATCAATCCAAATCAAAAGGGTACGCCAGCAAATGAAAATCTTACACAAATCCACGCAGCATCCGATCACTGAGTAAATTATGACTTTTTTGTCCATGACAGGTCACTGAAAACAGAATCTGTGAATATTCAAAGAATACAAACAATTTAAAGTCTCCTTGGATATTTCATTTACTGATTATCTTACCAGGCTTTGACTCTATCTCTGTTATCGTTGTTGATACAATAACTTCATTGATCTCTTCCACCTTTTTCTCAGTCTTAGCAACATCAACTTCTTCCTCCTCTTCTTCCTCTTCTTCCTTCTCCTTCTCATCTTCTTTGTCTTCTTTTTCCTCCGGCAGATCTTGTTTTAATTCTTCCTGTGATTCTTCCTTCTTTGACACTTCAACTTTCTCTTCTCTTGTCTCCACCTTTATGATCTTTACCGGCTCCTCTGGTATGACAACGGATTTTTTCGTCACTTCAACCGTCTTTTCCAGCTCTGCAATCTGTTAACAAGGTATGGGGGTTGAACAGATAAGCTCTGGCATTTTCACTGGTATTTTCCTAGGACGATAAATTTTTTCATCCATCTGGGATTTCTCAAGCATGGAAAGGGTGCCTAGCATAGGCTTTGTTTGTATTTCACTACCACAACCCTCTTGAACAAAACTTTTAATACATTTGATCCACGCTGCAGGGGTAATTCAGAAGTCTGCAGAACACAAATTGCATCAGATGATCTTAGGACCCTTTTTGGTAGCATGCATAGCTTTCAACTTCTAAATTTCCATGAACACATTGAAAATGCTTCAGTATTCATTAATACAAGGATGGCATGTTATACTCTTCCTCTGTCTTTGACTGAACATTTAATACTCCGATATCTAATAACCAAAAATACTCTCGCACATTTTAGCTCAAAATTGTGATTTAAATCCGTTTTTCAAAAATTCAACCACAAAATCGGAGCAACATTGATGGAGATGCCTCAGCAGGGATTAAATACTATTGGCAAATTGTATGATCAATTAAAATTGACGATTTCATAGCAATGGTGAAGATTATCAGAAATAACATTTTCCATTTATTCCTGGTATACCCTACAAACACATGACTGTTACTGTTTGGGATCCGTAAATGCCCCCTGAGGGCAAATCATTTAGCTTTGTATCTAACGGTATTTATTCCTTAATCTTCACTTGTGCTGATCTAATTTCATGTAGAATTTCCGGGGAAAAGCATCAAGTTCTTTTCCCGAGGGAAGAAGTTTCCATATGGTGTTCTTACCTTTGCTTCTAGCATTGCGATGTGTTTCCTGTTCTTCTCATCACTCTGTGCATGCTGCTGTATAAAATACTCTTCCCGCTGAATGAATTCTTGCTCCCTGGGGGAAAAAAAGAGGGACAAAATGGAAAATTGACAAGTAAATGCAACTATCCTGGATCAGAAGTGGATATTTACTCACGGATACATTCGTAACAATGGGATAGTTTTGTGGAGGCGCGAAATATTAAACATCACAGAACAGCTTGATGAATTTCAAAGAAGCCAAGTGACTGATTCTAGGTAGTTTCATTTTTGAATTTTGTTGATTACGGTTATGCTCACAATTTATGGTTCTGTTTGTGACTCAAGTTACCTTCAAACTATCACGGTGCAATTTATACGAGTTTTTCTTTATTTTCTTCATTTTTGTCAATTGTCTAATCATATGATTAAATTCATTCAGCAGCAAATGTCAGTCACTTGGCTTGTTAAACGTCAACCTGAGATGCAACATCACCAATATCGTCATGGCGACTGAAGATGATTATCATGCTTGATTCATATGAGACAGCTGTGTGAATCTGAAGTGAGGTTGTTGACGGTGCAAATAGGAATGAGAAAGAATTATAGATGGTAACACATCTGTCCTGCCAGGAGTACAAACGAAAGGTTGCATAGTCCATCCTCAAATAAAATTTTGTGAACTACTGGTAAACATTTCACCAAACAGACACTGTGCTCATGATATGGTGGAAAGCCTCATGTTGTATATGATATTATATTAAAGCTTTGTCAATACCGGTGAATTTTGTTACATCCTCCCATCAGATTATTTCTGATAACATATTTGATTATCCAGCATTGTAGCCCTAAATGTTTTCTACATCTACAAATTCACTGCCATTGCCAAAACTATAAAATAAGCAATAATGTATCCCTCCCAGCTCATAATGGATTCAAGCAAACTTTGCCCTCCACAATGTACTTGACTTCACCTTGTACATTACGTCGTGTAAAGTTTACTTTCTTCCATTAGGGTACATTACTGCTTATCTAGATCAGATACTCTTGGTACAGCTGTTGCTTTTTCAGTACATAATTTCCAACATCAGATTCTTTAATAATAATTTGATTAAAACAGTACTGAAGATTCACGTGTTGTTTTTAATGTTATGCTGTTTAATCCCTTGACCTAAATTGCCAATGTTATCTTATATGCCAAACACCTTGTGAACATGTACAAGACTTTGACTTCTGGCACTAAAAGTGTACAGTAATACATTATGGCATCCAACATATCTGGCAATTTAGCTAGTCAAGAAGCTGACAATCAACAGCATAACATTATCTGTCCATATTTTAAACTAATTCATGTATATTTTCACAGACATTGTTATACGCTGTATGACACATCACCATCTTTTGCAGTACTAAAAATATTGGCTGGGGAGGGTCAACAGTGTAAACATCAGTTCGAAATCAGTAATATCAACAGAGAAAGTTTGGAAAGATGTCAAAACAAATTGAGTCAGAAGTGAAACCAAACAGAGTGCACTGTGTCATAGAAGAGATAATGCCATGCCCATATCAAGTGCTTATGACAGAATTTTTCATGCGAGAATTTTTGCATTCTGGCATATTTTTCTCTGTATAAAATGAAAAAGAGATACCAATGTACCTGTTCAAGTCATTGGTAATTCCAATTGACATTTGGTTAAGACATTCCCCTGGCGCAAGCACAGACAGCCTTAATATGTGCCCAAATTTTTATACATGTTTGTAAGCCGGCAAGCAAAGTTGAAAGAATATGATACAAAATCTTGAATTAGTATGGTAAAGATATTTAGTCAGCCTACATTGTAGTAAGTTAACTTGTTTTTGGCCATAGATGATATCTAATTGTTGTATAGAAACATGCTAGCTCAACTCAGCCTATGCGTAGATACATGTATGTTATCTTTGGCAAAATAAAAATTTATTTGGCAAAGAAAGGCAAATGGTAGATGTTGCCATATACTAAAGGAAAAATTGAAGGAATATCTTCCAGAAACGCCATAGCAAATGAAATTTTCTTTGAATTTCATTTAATGCATTAAACATGTAAAAGTGGATGTCACCCATTTTTACAATTCACTAGAAAAAAGTGACAATTTTTCTATCATGAAAATGGATCAATGAACAAACTTTGAAATTTTTCATTTAACCCTTTTAGGTCTAACTTTCAGGAAACATACCAAAATTTCTCCTATATATAGGGAATCTGGCCTGAAAGGCTTAATGTAACTGACAATTAACCTACCTGTGTTGAAACTCTTTGATAAGCTTCTTAGCTTTGTAATACTTCTTTTCTAAGGCAATGTATTGACCCTGGCTGTCTTCCAGCTGGTCTTTCATCATGTCAATTTCAGCTTTGTTCTGTGCTTCACGTGCCTCTAATGTCTCCACCTTTTTATTGCTATCCTCAAGTTTCATCTGCAGTCTCTTCTCCTCTGCTTCCCATCCTTGGGCCTGCAGTACCTGGAAAACAATGGTGGGGGAAAAAACAAGAGAGTCATCATAATCTGTACCTTGCCAGTAGAGGGCGCTGTAATCACTGGCAAACATCCCCTTCAGCCATTTCGAGAGCCACAACAGATGTGGTGATGTTTTCAGACAGTAGTACTAACTGGCATGAATTATTCTATCAAGCAATCTGTCATTCCTGTATAGTTGTTGCCCTACTTTCAGTGTGTAACACTTTTGAGGACCCGCTCTAGTGAATTCAGAAACAAAACATGTTCACAGAATGTCTGATCAATTGCATTAAAATTTTACATGAGCAGACAGTATGGAAAACTTTTATGCACCAAAAATTTCCAAGGTGTTATCCATATGCACACATGATCTAACAGACAATATTCACTGCCGAACTTAATTTAGTTGCAAATCTGGCGTTTTAATACTACAATTTCTTCAGCACTGCTTGACCAATCACAACTCGTTTATCTTCACAATTTTTCTGGTGAAACTGTCGATCTGGGAGGAGCATGTGGGCATTCTCCATACCAACAACAGTCGTGTAAGTGTGCGTAGCACAACAAGCTATACATGATATTTACCAGACCGGCAATGCACTGCAGCTAAAAGGCTTTTGCAAACTTGCAAAAGCTAAAATCAAAAGTGAAGCAACACTTTCCATGAGCATAAACAATGAAGGTTACCTGCTGGAATAAAAATGTTGCTTAATCCGGTATTAGATTGAAAAGCTGCCAATGTTGGAAGACACTCACACAGATTCCAACCAAAATTACAAACCATTGAACTGCCACAAGCATTTGAAATTGTCATGTTTCACATATCACATCCCTGATGTAACTCATTGGCTTCTGGTAATTTCATCGGCTTTGTGATCAGCAAGTCATATTGAGCACGAACACTACTGAGGAGACATTACTCCTACAATCATTGCCAGTCAGCATCTAGGTACCAAAAATGTCTTGAAGTATACCGAGTGCTTTGTAATCTTACATCCTCCTTGCTATTTTCAGATGTTGGCCATTCTGTCGGAATTGGTGGCAGTTCTATCACACATCAATCTCAACAAACACTTATTATTGGATTATTATTTCACTTCAACAAAACACAACTCTCTCCCAAACAGGATTTATAAGACTATCCAAAATCAAAAGATACAAGACAATGTTTTCACACTGTATTTTCTTCTGTAAGAATCGCACAACAAAACCTTGTCTATTGCTTTTTATTGATTACTTGATAAAATACTCATTACTGATTGGTTAGTCCACTGTTTGATTAATTGATTGATTAACCAATCATGACTGGAAGATGGAACACAAATGTCTTTCTGAGGTCACTTTGTTCCAGATATGACTGGAAGGTGGGAGATGAGCATGGTTACTGGAAATGACGGAGAAGCGATATTTTATCATGTTAATCTGATATGAATCATATGGGTTAATTGCTATATGTGGAAGGTGACGAGTTAGGGTGAACATGGAAGAGAGGTTTTGTTTACTCACAGATTTAGAAGAAAATAGTTCTTCCTCCCTTTGCTGTATGTGGAGAAGCTTCAGATGGGAAGCAGAGGAGGAGAGAATGCACAAACAAATACAAAATACCCAATCTGTGATGGTGTATTATGGTGCTATGGATGATCACAGTGACTATGTAGATGTAATGTCAGTGAGTCTAGGTGCTGGATGTGTCAATCAGTGAGATCCACACATGAATACATTACATACAAATGTTTAGAAATGCGCCACAGTCAACGCCATTCAATACCATTTTTCTCTATAATATTTTTGCCTTAAAACTTTCTTTGGCTTCTGCACACGAATCAAAATAAGCTGAGATTGTTGAGGTTTGTTTTCCCTATGTTACAAATAAATCATTCTCTGTCTGTGAACAAATCAACTATAGCAAAGAAGATGGGCAATTTATTGGTACCCATTGGTACACATTAAGACAAGTTATGTATATGATATTATTTCATTCTGATTGGCAACCGTATGAAAATAATTCCTGACAAGTCCATTAATTTCAACGATGCAAAGCATGACGTTCCACGGAGCAAGTGGGTTTTTTTCTGGACATAATTTAATGATATTAAGATAACAGGTACTGTGAATCAAAGAAGAATATCGTTCACCGACCAATGGTTATTCACTGACACATACTGTACACTTGAACCTACAACATTTCTGAACAAGACCTAGCACAGACAGTACTTCACTGCAGCCCTGGAAGCAACATCACTACATTGACTACTTGTACATTAACTTTTAGGCAACTACGCTCTACCAGAACACATGGACATCAGCCCTGCAAGACCTTTTGAACAGAAATGCATACGTATAGAATCTACAACCCATTACGCCTAAGACACCAAAACACAATTTCACAATCCCTTAACATTATGCCCAAGTGACACAACATACTACTTTTTTAGCAACAGCATTCAAGAGGTCAGACAAGAGCAAAGCATCATTAACCGCCAACGTTAGACAACACGAACTTGTGAGTGCAGCAATTCTAGTCCCCATATTCAAAGGGTCACTTCTCACCTGTATTTTGAGCTTGGCCATCTCAGCCTCGTTCACAGCATTCTTATACTGAGTTTCCTTTAATTTCAACCTGAGAATGTTAATATCTTCAGTCGGTGAAACCGGTTCATCATCAGGGCTCTCGCTGCCGCTGCTCTCGTCCAGTTCAAAGGTCTCCTGTACGAGCTGTTCATCATCATCAGAATCGGATTCACTCTCATGGTCTGCCAGCTGCTGAATGAAGTGACAGAAGGGAAGAGCAAACATTGGTATAACAATGGATATTCATTTGAAGTCCTTCCTCAATGGATACAGTCCACTCCCTGGTGCACTATCGCTCAGGAATCCTCTGGCATTACCACAGGAACAGAAAGAGTCCAACAGGATTGACATAGGATTCCTAGAGGAGCCTAAGGATGCATAAGGGACATTATTCAAAATATTCACTAAAATCCTATATGCATCCATGTATTCTGTTGGATTCCAGTGGGGATTTTGTCCAGTGGTATTTGTACATACATGTATGGGATATTTTATACAATGATTTACTAATCTACTTGACCATTTACTCTACAGAAGGACAGCAGGTTAGAAGAGAGACCGTTATGATTGAATTTCTTTTTACCTGCACATCTTTTCTTGGTTGAGGACTCGTTTCTTGCTTCAGTGACTGTTGTATTAGCCTGGCAACCTCACTGGTGCCGTCTTGCTCTTTCTCCCTGCCGATCAAAAACCTGCACAAAACGGGGGCAAAAAATTCAACAAAGCTAAAATTGTCTCTCTGGAACTCAATTATATCTGGTGAATAGATAAACCTTTGGAAGGGATAGTCATGACGAAAGAAGTAATGATGTATAATTCTCCTATTTGTTACCTGTATACGATGGATAAGGAACTGAAACAGGCTTTTCAGACTGTTACTATCACTTTGCTAGTCAGAACAATAACACTGCAGCAGCTGAAATCACATTTGAAAACTGTAAAGCTACTGAGCAACAATGTAACCTAAATGTAGGGGACAAGCAGACAAATTTACATCAATATAGCTCAGTTTCACTTTGCAGTTATTTTCCTTAAACATTAAAATGACATGCTCTTGCTAAAAGATATTGAAAATGGCCCATTGTTGCTGCAATTACTTCAACCCATTTGCAGACAAGTGCATACAATGGACACCATTTACAAATTAGCAGCCCAGATATTAACAAGCCATTTTTTGCACAGAATGCTGACTGAAAAACAAAAAACACATAAAAAACACATTTAATAATTTACAAAAATACAAAAACAAGGGTACAGCACGAAATCAGTTCTTCATTACTGCACTGCCAACAACATTGAAAATTACACATTCTGCAAAGCAAAGAGCGCCACCATCAGTCCATTTCAGCATTTTGAACTTCCAAGACACTGCTACAGATTACAATTTTTTTTCTCATTTTGTAAGTGAATAAGATGCAGAAAAAATAGACTTTGTTCATATGAATTTGAAATGAGTTTATCAATTAATTATTCCAACAATTTTCAATGAAACTTTAACTGTAGATCACTGTTTCCTTTTTTATAAATTGTTAATTTGTGTTGTGATCAAAATATTCATAGTTTGGTACATGTAGTATTGGATTATTCCATAGTTTTATAGTATGAATTAATTGAAAGCAAAATATGGACAAATATTTTCCTACAATAAACTTTCATGTAGCATCACATGTGAAGCATTAAGATACATCATATGCTGCAAAATGTACTGCCCTGTACTTGCAACCTGGTCTGGTAGGCTTGAAAGATACAAACTAAATTTCTTTGAACATAGAAAATCATACATGTACTTTCAGAGTTCATATGTACTGTGTGTATTCAGGAGAGAATCCTGGGCAATGAAGGGTACATTTGTACAATCGTACCGAGGTTTGTGAAACGGAATGGCCTCGGTTGATAACAGTTTTCCACGATGTACACTGATACCAAAGTCTATGATACACATGGTCAGGTAAAGCCATGCAAGGCACATAAACGTTACTGGTGACGCGATGACAAAGCGATACGGCCCATGCAGAGATCATGACACAGTTTCTATGCAAAGCGCTGCCATCGCATGCCTGTATCTTGCAAAGGACAGCACAGCCGTGAAATATCGAACACAAGTGATGAGTGTGTTGGGTTAGTGGTTTGAATTCTACACTCTAAAGTCTTTTCAGCCATACCTGACTTTACCACTGGTGTTTTTTAAGACTTGAGCTGCATAGCTTTGTGTTACGCCTACCAGGCTCTTGCCGTCAACTTCTATGATTTGATCGTTGACCGCAATCCTGCAAGCAAACATTCACAAAAATCAGTAAACTCATGTTACTGATGGTTTAAATTTGATTTAAATCAGCTAAAACAGATCCAGTATAACAATCTCTTTGAATAAGGCAATGTTGGAATTGAGCTTTATCAAGAAAATTCACCTCCCAAACACTGCCACAAAAATGATATTTTGGTTCACCTACAACATGCACTTGTTATTAACTATAGTATGGGATTAGATTCAGTTCCATGCTGAAGCAACTCAGAGGTGACACCCCTGTCTTTCTTTAAACTTGGAATAATCCAGCTTACTCATGAACAGATGATTTTTTGGTGTGACAGGGCTGTTGGCTTGGATTTGAGGAGGGGAGGGGAGGGGTGTCAGGTACTGATCGTGCATTCTTTTGAACTGTAAGAAAAATTCAACCAAAACATTCTGTAGTCATACTTCAATACACAATCAAAATGAAGGGTATTCAAGGAGTTGCATGTGTATGGATGTATGTATGTGTGTGTGTGTGCCTCTGTGCGTACTGAATGTCTCTATTTGTCCATCTGTATCTGCACTGGATGCCACATTTTTGTTGCCTTACCTGCAATGATCAGTGTTTTTTTTTCATTTCTTTTCCATCTCTGTACCTGTCTATCTTACCATAGTCTGACTGTGTGATTATCTGTCTGTCTGTCTGTCCATCTGTCTGTATGTCTGTCTATCTTTGAAATCCCTCTATACTCCAATATATAGAATGCTTTTTACACATATCCTATCAAATACACTTAATCTTTACCACCAGATAAATTCCCCTTTTTTTCTCGCTTTACTCAGGGAGCATTCAGGAAAAGTAGACAAGAAGTTGACTCTTCCACTCAATTCATCCATGATCTAGCAATCAACCTGACCGTCATGTCAAATATTTACCAGGCCATCACTCGTCAAGCTATCCATCAAACTGTCCAGCAATCTATCCATCCAACCGTGCATTCATCCACCCATCCATCTATACATCCAACCATCAACAGATATCCATCTGCCAGTCTGCTGATCACCTAGACAGCCTATCAACACATATCCCCCTCTTGTCATCATTGACTTGGCTCAGTGGTGAACCCATCACCAGGTATGTCTAGTGAACAAGCCTTTTAACCAATCTAATACTAACTCACTAACTCATTAATCAAATCACTCACAGAGGAATGTGTGTATCAATCTCTCAATCAAATAACTTGTAAAAAATCAACCATATCTTGATAATCAGTCAACCATCCATCATTGAAAGTTACCCCCTCCCTTGACTGATCTTAGAATCTGTAAACAACAGTCAAGTAACAGTTCCTTCCATCCATCCATCATTCTGCACACGGATCCAGCTGTCCATCCATGCACGCACACATAAATCATTCCACACTTCCTTTCGTTCACCACTGACCAACCCATCAAAACACACTCTCCTTACCTGCCGTCCTTTTGTGCAGCACCGTTTTCCGTAATAGTTTTGATAAAAATTCCTAATTTTTCCAGGCCAGCATCAGCACCTACGCCCATACCAATTATACTCAAACCCAGACCCTCTTGACCTGCAAGAAAACCACAATCCATTGTTTTATTATGTGCACTGAAAGAAAAGAGACCCCGAGCTTGTTGTGCAAATACTACTAGCTATAAACTTGGTATTCAACCTAAATTTATGTACAGGGTCAATACATTCAATGTCACCAAAAATTCCAGGCCTTTCAAGGCCCTTTTGAACAATTTTCAAGGACATCTTAAGGTCTAAAATAACATTTTCGAGATATTCTTTTTACAAGATATCACTTTATATACCATTTTATATATCATTTTTATGATTTACAACTGATCATCTTCTCGTTTTTGAACATTGTGGGTGGATTATCAATTTTCCAGAACTTTCCAGAACTCAATTTCATTTTCAAGGACTTTTCCAGAACTTTCCAGGAGGCTTTCAAATTGAAGGACCCTCCGGGAGTATAAGACCCTGTATGTAGAGAATGGCTAGACTTCCATATTGCATGAAACAACTGGTCATGGAACCACAAATATGTTACGACACAGGTGCTTCCTGCCTGTTACAAAAACGTTTGGCTCCATCTGTTTGAAGTGTTTCTTTTACACGCAGAGAAGAAACAATGGGACTGAACAGACAGTGTGCAAAAATGGCCGGATTTGGTTAAAACAGGAAGGTTTCTGATACAGCAAGTCATGGTCACTCTTGCACCTGGTAAACAGATGCATAGTTAGTGGTAGGAACAAGAAAGCAGGTGATATGCAAAGTTTGGATTACACTGAACTAGCAGTGTGTGTTGTATGCACTGGTTGAACACTGGAAGGCCAGATTTTTTAAACATTTCGAATACAAAATCACACATTTATGACATCTTAGCATCTAGCCTAGTGACAGCCATGACTCCAAATTTACAGTCTACGCTGACATTTTATACATTTAACCCTTTCACCCCATTACTCTGTGCAGAGGTCCTTCTTTGCCAAAAGAAACAATGAGATCAGGCCAAACCATTAGCAGAAAAGGGGTTAAACAGTATATCCAAAGTACATGTAGCCCTAAATAGGCATGCAAGTGAATAATAGCATGCACACATGTAGCACGTGCTCGACCTAATTACATGATAAGAACTCCACATTTCTGAAGGTAGACGGGGCCTTAGAGCTTGGTCCGGCTTTATTTTTCGTTCCGTTAATAATCCTTTGGTAATTGTACCAAAATGTATCTATTACAGGAATGTGTTGCCCATAGGGTGAGTTAAATTTGCAACCATATGCTAGCTGTTACTCCTTGCCAGGCAGGAGGCACAGAGTCTGGTCTGATTTGTGTACTATTGTGTCGGTGCTTGGCGTACAGCCGAAGTCGCAGCGCAAGTCTGTCATGCAGCTGTGTTGGTTAGTTGAGTGAAATTAAAATCCCCACAGTGAGCGTCCTTCTCTGTGGTTTTTAACAGTATTTCTAAATATTTCTTCTAATTCCAAATTCAGTCAAATATGCACCACAAAGTCCTTCCTGACAGTGACTCAACTTCACAGTAACTGATCATTGAAGGTACATGTACACAATGCCCGATGGAACTGAATTAACATATAAATGGACTCAATATGATTTCAACTTCAAATAACATGATTTTTTAACTTGCTTGAGGGGCTCAAAATTTTCTCAAGAAGAAATAAATGCTGAGCATATTGGTTATTATACTGAAAAAAGTTCATATTGGAAGTCTAAATATACATACACTTACTGTACAATACTTATGAAATTATCATAATTGTTTCTTTATACCCACAATGCATAGCAGTACAGCAATGGGACAGCCTAAACACTATGAGAGTTGTATTTATCGCTCAGAAGACTTAAAAATTTAAAAATATTCAAGAGGCAGAATCAATTTATGAGAGCTGATCTACACAGAGGGACGTAGATAATGTCTGACTTGCAGTACAGCAATCACATACTTTCTATGCATCTCAACGGCTATTCGTGATTACCATTCTGTGCACACGATGGAACAACGACTTATGCATGTGTCGTAACAAAAAGCAGAAAGCTCAGTATTTTATTGAAGCTATAATAAGCTTTTTATAACCTCCTCACACATTCTAGGCTGGCTACTGTAAACATTGGCTTGGAGGGAAGATATTAAAAACTGTAAGCTTTCTTCATAAAATTACGGTTTCTTTGCATATAAGATGAATGAAAGCCTATATGATAATGTTGACTTTTAATATTGATTTTTGTCTAAAGTGACAAATTTGTCTGGCATATAGCTATAAATTAACGCAGTCAAATTTTATGTCAAAATTTTGTGGGAAAGTCTGGTTGCAATCGTATACGAAAGAATCAACTCAGGCAGCTTATATTATGACTACTGTGGTAACTTTCCAAATGTAGTCAGCCTCTGACATGAATATAAGTAACACCAAAAGCATCGTAATATTTCCACATATGTCTGCCATTAGGATATACACATTTAACTCTTAAAATAGCAAAGCCAACGACGAAACATGCTTGAAATGTTTCTGCTAAACTGTCTAGACAAAATATGAACTTCATTTGCACAAAACTGGACTATCATATTCCCCTGAGGTGAAAATGTTGCTGCGAGAATTTATGCATGAAAATAAATATATTGCATGTAGCTTATTTCAGTGTTATTCTTATCAATACGCATGGTAGTGTTTGTTATGTCATCATTATACCGGAATGATTCAGATCACTGCAATGAATGTATGGCAATTATAAACAAAGGGCTCACGTCTCAATCAACACAGAAGAGCATCTTGAATAAGTGCATCTTGGTTCTCCAGAATTCACCAGAACATTTCTGGATGTATTCTAAAATATAAACATTCCTTTTTTCACAGGAAAGATGGACACTGAATGATAAGAGTGATTGATAGTAATTTCTTGGTCTGAAAAACAGTACATACATTGATAAAGTTGTGTGCTTCGCGTTTTTGGAAGTAAACATTAATGTTCAATGTTACAAAAATTAGTTTTAATAATCTTTCGAGTATTTCCTTTGTGTGCCATAATAAAGCACAATAATGAAGTAAATTACATCCACAAAGACTGTGCTATTTCATGAATGGATGCCATAGAAACAAACTCAAAAAAATTTACATCTACATTCCCAATAGAAAAATCATAGATCAGTTTTTTCATGAAAAACATGCGAGTCTCTTGAATGTTCCCATAGCTTTTTTCTAAATGTACAGAGGTAATGCTGTTCTTGAATGGAAGCTCTACTGTAGGTGTTAAGTAACAAACAAACAAATGAGGAAACCATAGTCTGGTAAACTTCCATTCTAAACAAGGGATGAAGGGGGGAGCTCTATCTATTATAAATGTATGGACACCAATTTACTGAAGGATGGTATTTGCATATGTTATTTGGCTGTTACTGTAACTATTACACTATAATATCCAAAAGTGTTGCACTAAAATCAGTCACAAATCATACATCTATAGCAAAGGTAGCCCTCTAGAGATTGAAGTCGTGATAGAGAAAAGGCTTAGACTGATGGTATTGAGGGAATGGTTACTGCTATCTTGGGGGTAGATGGTATGAGGTACACATCATTAAAATAACCTGAGGTTTAACCACTTCACCCCCATTTCCCAATGGAAAGGTCCAACTTTGCCATAGCACAACAACAGGATTGGGTTAAACCACTGTGGTGATGAGGTTAATGAATACAGATGAGACGAAAATCAATCAGCCTGTGAACGTTTTGCAATGACAACCATTGGAAGTATGGTCTGTACAGACTGAGAATCTGTAATGTGAAACTTAGAAATCTTACAGATAGGGGGGTGATCTGAATGCTCTGAACTGTACGTATCATGCTAAGGCAGTGCTATCATTGCCCATAAAGTCAAGCTAAAATTAATGTCAGGACAGACCAAACGCCAAGACCAAATATTATCAAAACTTAAAAACTATCTATTGTTGATTGACCAATCAGAGTGCTCAATTCAGGGTGTTTTATCTACTCGTAAAGCCTTGGTCACCAAATTCCAGAAACGAATGACAGCACCGTAGTAAAGTACTGTCCAATCAAAAGTGAACATGTCATATTCTGTAGACATCTGGTACGTTTTAATATTCAAATTTGGTAACACAGCGGAAACCAGCTGCAACACAAAATCTGCTGTGCCCTAGGGCATTTATATAATGTGCCCTAAGGCATTTATAGGATGTTCCATTACATTGGAAGGCTATTTCACAAATAACAGTTTTAATTCATATCCTAAACATGTTACATTGACAAAGGGGACGGTTGACGTAAAGACATTGAAAACGAAAATATATCAGTTAGGGGCGATGGTTTTTAAGTCGGATAAAACCCTCATACTCGGGCTCTTCTGGTATATAAAGTCCAACCCTACGATAAAATGTCTCGGCCTGCGGCCTCGACATTTTATCGTTGGGTTGGACTTTATATACCAGAAGAGCCCTCGTACTTGGGCTTTATCCTATACTTTAAGAGCATTAATCTTGACATGTGAATGTATACGTAATGGTAGCATGAAATATGCGTCCAATATATTATGCATCCTTTTACGTACATGCATATGCACAGTCCCTCTATCATGGAGGGACTGTGGTACATACAAATACAAAAGTTGTGATGATAAATTTGTTATGGGAATGTCACCTTGACAGCTTCTCATGGACAGTTTCATATAAACAAAATGCAAAATTTCTCATGAGAACGACTCCACATGTCTTCCTCCCTGACAAGATAGCCTTCAAGTTCAGGAAACCAAATGTCACTGCTTTGCCTAACTGATCTCCTGTGTTTATGACCAACTGAACTGCATGGGATGGAGTTGACTCTTTCACACTCCTCTTCAGCAGTGTACAATGAGGCCTTCTGTCTGATTTTAAGGTTAATAGTGTAACCATAGCTGGTACTAGCTGACTTGATTTCCCAGACAGCCCTGAGCTAGCAATGCAATCCTTAGTGTATACACAGTTGAAATGTTTTCACATCCAGACCTTGGGCATGCCACAGTCTGTGCAACACAGACCATATGTTAGTAAAGGCAGGCTCAGCCTGTTGGGACCAGAACAGTAGCCCAACGCACAGTAGCTACAAAATTATTGATATTTACATTTTTGGAATATTTCTACACCAAAATAAAATACCAACAAGAATCTCTCAATCTGACATTTCAACGAATGATTTATTTTAAGAGCGAAAACAGCATCATCACCAGGGCATCCACATTTTACTCACCCTTGAGAATACAAAGCCCTCAATGTCCCGCTGATCTGAATCTTAATCTAGAGCCGTCTTAACCTGACACTGACCTTTTTCCAGTTCCACAGGGAAGACATCCATCCGGTCCACTCGCTTCTCCAGTTCGTACTCCGCCGAGGCAGCAACTGGATCGACATCGTCATTCCGTCTGTCATAGTCTTCAAGTGCATACGTCGAATATACCTGGAACGACATAGGTGAATGTTGTGTCAGCGTATCTGTGACAGTATTACACTCCCTGACTGCTGATGGCATCATACAACTATTTCACTTATTCAAACCATGCCTGCTGTTTCACATGTTCTCTGGGAAAGTATCAAGGCAGGTCACACGTTTAATACTAAGACCAGTTCTCAAATATCACACAGCCTTAGATCAAAAGCAATGAAAAACAATTTCAATTATTATTGAATAAGTTTAATTTACGAGGTTTCCAATCAAAAACTTTCCTGAAAAAAATAGCACTACATGTTACAGTACTGCATGAAATTCTGGTATACCTTGTAGAGAAACACAAAAGGCGGTCTTAGCTCGGAAAATGCAAAGATATGACTGAACATCATTTAACCAATCAGAAGAGTTGTTGCAAGCATTTTGGCCAATGAAAAAGCTTGTAACATACAACGAATTAAGTGAAATCTACCAATGTGATATGCATCTACACAAGCTATGCTGTTTAACCGTCCAAACTGCAAAACCAGTTCTGATGATATATCACCATCTATCTATCAGAGACAGTATTAAAGCAGAAAAGATCACACAGATTATCTTTGACCAGGTCTCTTCATCCTAGGAGCGGGAGATCTTATCCTGTCACCTGACTTCATAGATATTCACTGGTCCTCAAAGGTTTTTTTAATGTGATGACAAATAAATCACTTTTGACAGGAATCTCAAAAACCAGTATTCCAGATGATAAGCATTTCTTGTTCATATGCCTCCTTTATTCCAATTTTTATATGTGACCTTCAAGTCAAGTTGACAACTAACAACTTAATGAATGGTACACCAGGTTAAAAATCAAAATTAAATCTGAATTTTTGTTCCATATAGTGATTATACAATAGTTGTGTCAGACAGTTTTAAAGTCACATTTTGGCAAACTAAAATCAAAGCAAAAACAGATTTTGTTACTTTTGCGGTAAGTCAATTTGAACTGATTAGCATGTTTTTCGCATTCAGTTGTTTGTTATACAGTTTACAGCCACATAAAATATTAACATCGGCTTATAGACAACTATTTCATTCTCATTTTTTCCTTTATGTCTGTTTATTTACTTGCATGGACATGATATAATTCTTTATATGTGGGTTATCATTCATTCCCGAATCCCAGAAACACTTTCCCTATACCTTTTTCATTCTGAGAGTATAATGAAAAGATCAGAAACATTGATTTTACTGAAGTCATGTGACTCAATATTCTTCATCTAAGATTTGTACATGTATAAGATAAATATTGCATAAATTAAAATATTAAAAATTTTTCCTTTCGTGTTCATGACTTATTTACATAAAAAACCTGTAAAAACATTAATATTTCACCATATTTATTAATACACATCAGTCTTACAATATAATGAAACACACATGACAGTTTAGAAAGTATTCTACAAACCAATGTTTGTTTTACCTAATACCTGTCTAACAACTGGACCTTGAGGATCCCTATTTGCAATAAATGTATGTAAAGACACAAGTATCCACAAGGCACAATTTGTATGAACAAGTTACAGATTGAAATCTTTCAGTTTTGCAATTAGGAATTTTATTCAGTACATCTGAGTAATCACATCAAATGGAGGCTGGTCCTTGTTGGCATGGTAACCTCATCCCTGGAAATGTGGGAAATCATACTGAATTGTTGGATCTCTATTACCGTTTTTCTGCTCAATTTTACAAAGAAGATCAGAGCAACAGATAGTCCATTCACGTACATGCTCTCCATATCTGAACAGGAGAGAGAATTGCCTCTATGCATTTAAAGATGTATATTGAAAGATAAAACAAATTTATTGTGCAAGCTGTAGGGTGAAATTTATGGCGTGACCTTGCCATGCAACTTTATTCTGTTCATTACACACACACGTATTCCTTTGCTATGTCCACTAAATCTGTAACAACCATGCAGTTTCACTGTTTAAAAATTTCACCAGGACACCTGGACTCGTAACATTCCATCAATTACCTGTACAGAAAACTTAACCCCATATGTATCATACAAACACAGGCTAAATTTTGGAAGGTTAAAAGACAGGGACACATTTGACATCTTGTATCTCACTCATTACACTTTTACGACTGTGGAATCAAGTACTGTCTTTAAAATGTCCAGTTTCTGTGCAAATACCAAAGTACCTATGCACATTGAGCTAGCAACCAAATCGAAAACTTGATGACTTCAAAATAAGTGTCAGCTGTACAGGCTGACTGACATGAAAAACTAATATACTAAGATTGAAACAACAATGAACTCTATACAATGGAATATAGAAATTCGATCAAGCTGTCAGATAATTTTCCTGCAATTTTTTATCCAAACAATTTCAAAAGAAACTTCCAACGTCATATCAGTTGAATGCTGGCTAAATTAAAGTAACTGACTTGGGTCAGCTGCTGACAACAATGGAAACCAATCAAATCAAAGCCCATTACCAATGAAATCTAATTTGGGGTTGACCTTGAACTTCGATGCAGACCCTGGGCAGACTTTGAACTATTCATGGAAAGGAAAATAGAGCGAGCAAACACGGAAATGTAACAGAACATTTGCATATGCAAAGTGATACATTCGTGGTCACGATATCCTACGGCCGCAAAGTCTTAGATGGTCACACGTAACAGAGGATTAAAAAAAGCAGGAACATAGAAAAACACACGATTTACTCATTAAACATTTCCCCTGCGAGTAGCATGAAATTTTTTTGCAATATTCATAGCAGTGACGGTGATAAATTAAATAATGCAGGGGGTGTTTTTGAAGCTGTTATACACGGTCCAATGCACCGTGAAACGTGCTGTAAAATGCATAACAGGTAGCTAGAGCCAATTCCCGATTCAAATAATAAAGTTATTGATATCCCCTTTCTGGCAGGCTTCAGTATTGATTGCCCATTTTTTTGTATACAATAATGAAAACTGAAATGGTATGAAGTCAAGATAAATGAACTGTCTTTTGAATTGCTCCATCAAAGATTCAAGCTGATAAATGAAGTATATGCCATGTTGTGACTGACATTTTCCTTTTGAAATATTCCATCGGATCAATTACACGTATACAGACATTGAGATTGTTGCTATGGTGTAATAGTACAGCCTTTCTGCTTTTTGTTCAACGGTCTTTCTGCGAGTTTATAGTTGCCAAAAACAGGCAAATTTTCATTTGTTTCACGAAATAAACCTGACGCTTTAATACTTGAACTGCAGACCACACCTCTAGGAGTGAATGGTTTCATCCATGAATAATACCTGTGAACCTACAAAGGTTGAAAAAACACAACTTCAAAGAATCTAAAGCAAAAAGTGTTCAAAGTATAAATGATGTGGTTACCTTGACCGTAACATTGAAATCCAGCGTTGGTGATTAAATTCAAAAATTATTGATCCACAGGGAAGCCTTAATATAAGAGGCATTTCAATATCGGTGTGTATGAACAGACTCAGAGGAAATGAGGCAGATACAAGGTCAATATTAATTTTTCTCTATTACCATAGAGCACCAAATAAAAGTTGAAATATTTTGCATAATTGCAAATTCATTTTTACCACCATACCTTCTGTTAACACATTTTCCCTGGAATATTCAGTGAGCACTATCACATGACAGCACTTGGGTGACCCCTCATAATATCTAGTCAGATGGCCAATATGTAAAACTGATACTAGTAACTTTTACGTATATTTCATAGGATTTCAATTTGGATAGTGCTTAAACTGACAAACGAGGGAAGAAAGTGGCTTAAAGTGAGCATTAATTCTGATCTTCAATGGCTCTTGAACTAGACACAATGTCATCTAATCTTGCAAATTCCCTCCATCTGTTCTCAATATAGGGTTGGATCTACTCTAACACAGCAGGCACGGATAACCTTCTTTTTTCAGTGTTTCCGCATGTTAAATGCTGGGGCATTACTCAGCTATCAATGTGAGTGTAGCCTGGTGAAGTGTTTGAAGTTACTGGGCAGTATACTGACATGAGCATTTCGTCTCAAATATCACTAATTTGAAATCGACCACATGAAATGAATCCAGTGATACATTTCAGATCCAGTCAAATGAAACAAACACGGCACGAAAGGTATCAAGTTTAATGTTCAATAAATATCTAGAGTTACACACTTTGTTTACAATAGAAATTAGAAATAGAAATATTTTTTATTATTTTTATGTTTGTCAACTACTTCATGGGCGTGTATGTTTCCATGTAACACAATATGCCAATGCCATGTTTTTACTGGTATCAAATTGCCTTTCATGGTCATTTTATGGCTTCAAAAGAGAAAAAAAATATTATGAATCTCGGAAGTTGAAATTCAACTTGTCAGCAAGGAATTCTGCAAAAAAACCAACACTGTCATTCAATTTCACTACACCTAGAAAGTAATTTCCTGTCTTATTTTTGATTCAACTATTTTCATCATGAATAGAACAGATGGTTTGATGGACCAAATTGTACATTTAGGATGCAGTTTCACTATAAATCTTGAAAATACCCAAGGTTAGTTTGTCCATGCAGACTCGAGATTCCAAGCTCTACATGTGAGTCAAGGCAGCCTTTGGCCACCATGGAATTTCCATCACAGATGACGTGAATTTAAAAGGGTAAAATTGCACTTCCACTTGAACATGCAACTTCCTATGGAAATGAAGTAATGAAGTATTTGGAAGGCGGGGGAGGTTAACCTACATCTGTCTCTCACATTCATATGCTCTCCACCAGAAACACAACACTAGCTCACAGCTCACAATGATTACTTAGACTCTTAGAGATGAAAGATTCACTTCAGAAAAGGCCATGGCTTTGACAGGTGACACCAGCTTCCCCTCTCCATCATTTTATCATCATCATCTTCATTGCAAAATGTTATCAACAACAGCTGCTTGAGAAAGCACCGATGAAAATCCTGATAATGGAATAGAAGTGTCTCCGATAACACTGATAATTAGTTATTTCAAGAGTCCTTGTCCAGTAAAATATGACAAACACTTTTTCACTATCAATTGGCACAAATTAACAATATCAGTACAAATTTATGCAGCACTCTTTATAGTACAATTTATACATGTATATCTTTAAATTCAATTCATATGATTTTCATACAGGCTTTCGTTCCAAATGCCAAAATTCAGGTTCACCTACATCTTGGGAAGCTATAGTATTTTTGCAAAGCATAGACGTGCATAGGTAAACATTCTACAGTAATATTGTCAGTTTATTATCTGATTTAAGGGTTTTTATCGCGCAGTTTTTATTAAAAGCTGCCCAATCTTTACACAGAATACAAAAATATTCCCCATTTCCAATAAAATCCTTTTCATGCAGCAATATTTTTATGATTAATACGTTCAGAAAAGAATAGTGCTGGCTGTAATTTGCTTTTATGAGATCAGCTCCAGCACAATGACAATATCCAAACCATTAGCAAAATGCATTTCACAGACTTTCTATTTTTAATGAAGACTCCGAATATAGACTCATTAGTTTTAAAAATGACATCACAGACATACAATACGCTGCCTTAATCACGTCCAAAGCAATCTTGTGATATTTCTTCAATAATGCTTCCCAATTTTCGGCAATTTATCTTTCACTGTCATTGAGTTTCTGTAACAATAAAATGCTATCACACAACATCGATTTTGTTGGCAACAAATTATGCCCTCGTTTGAACTCACATCGATCATCAGCCAAAGTTTGATACGGCAAAATGTTGCAAGAATTGGACTGGACAAGATTGTGAGATTTTGCTGGGAAATTTTTTTTTTATGGCAAACAGAAGTGACGTTCAACACAAAGTAACAAGCAGTAGTTTACCCAGAATTCAGTTCAGCCAGGTATCAATGCAACTTAGGGCCAACAAATACAACTGCACGTACTGTGTTAGTTTAACTTTTGAACCCTGTGATAAAAATCCAGATGTGCTAAATTACCTTGTGAAAGTGATCCTTGTGCTAAATATATCAGGCAAATGGCGAGGGGCTGGCTTGTCAAACATGACAACAAACAAACAGTAAATTAATTGTTGACTTTAATATCTATCAATCAGTATGGTCATAACAATAAAAAAAAAGATTTTATGCACGAATTTAATTTCAGGCAAAGATTCCTCTCAAAGCTGACCTGTATTGTATACCTGCTTTGGGATAGCTAATAATAACACACAAACTAACTATGAACTCATTCAAAATGAGGTCAATATATCCAAATACCCTTCCTTTTTATATACTGGGAGATTTTTTCAAACTAATAATAACAGACAAACCACTATGAACCAGTTTCAAAGAGGTCAATATTTTTCAATATCCCCTTCACATAAGGAAGATAATATATAATATCAGCTTCTTTATAAACATAATCGTTTCTCAAAGTATCAACGACATTGACACTGTTGCAATATGCAACCAGTTTGCAGCATGCAACCTGGGCTTTTGATGTGTGCAAAAAAATCTGTGGATATACAGAAGAAAGGCTCAGCCTGCACTAATCACCATGGCAACAGCGACCCACTCCTTCACTCCCTGCCTTGCTGACGCAGTCAAATCCTGTCTGCTACGCACTTATACGCCCAGCACAAATCAATACTGGTTGTTTCAACTCAAATATAATTTCATCATGCAGTGGAATAGCGCACAGAAAAGAACCATTGAAAAGTTTGCATTACCATAAATGAAACATAGGGCCAAAGTCCCTGAAGCTACTATAGACATGGATACAAAATTAAGTATTTCCTGACTGTATGAAATTATCTCACTAAGGTCATCCTAGGGATATGTAAACCAAATATTAAAGCTGTCTGACCAGCGGTTTTGAAAAACAAGCGACTTAACAGTTGACAGAGCTCTGCTGTGTTATGTAGAGAATAACCTTTTGTGACACATGTATGTATTGATGAAGAAGCTGGATATCTTTGATAGCTCATTTCAGGATGGCCTGACCAAAAATGGAAAAAAATTCCGTAAAAATACAGATTTGCATATTTCATCAGACTATATTAGTCTATAATAGCAAATAAACGAGAGTTAATTACATTCTAATAAAAGTAAACAAGACTTGCTTAAATCAAGATTTACGTCATAAAAAACAGCATATCTGTCAGGTTATAAAGAATCTTGAGCTGGTTATCTTTTAATATCAGTATTTTCATCCTATTAACCAAGCACATTTTAACTTTCAAATTAACATTGTAAGTAAGTTCTGTTGAATAAGTTGAGACTGTACGTACTCAGAGAAAGCACACTGAAGAGACAAATGTTTGAAACTTAAGAAGTTCAAGGTCATCAAAAGCATTATAAGGAATCATGTTACACTTTCATTGCACTGTTTACATAGATTGCATAATTGCTATAAATAGCACATGAGGAATCTTACAGCCCAGCTTTACCATAAAAACCCTATCACTTTGACCACTCTTTTAATTGACCACTCTATTTTTTTCCTCAAAAAGTAATCTTATTTTATCCTTACCTAGTCAACCATAAATGGAAATTAGAACTTTCTCTATCTCTATTTATTTGACCACCCTATCATGACAAACTATTATGAGCAATTTCTTTTAGATAACATAAATGGTGGTTCAGAATATATCAAAGTTGGGATTCAGGAAAGTTGCCTTTACATGTTTTAATCCTCAATTCACTATGAACTGTCAAAAAAAGTTGAACTTTCTGATAATTCCACACTAAAATTATTTTGGCTTTGATGATTTCCTAATTAATTCAATTATTTAAAATCATATTAATTATTTTTTCTGGGTGAATTGATAGGGTTTATACAGTACAAGAATTACATACAATGTAAGTCAAACTTTGACCAAAAATGACAAAAAATTCCTTAAAAATACACATTTTCATATTTCATAACAATTTGAACAAATCTAAGTTGGGTTATCCCTAGGGACCTGTATACCAAATAACAAAGCTGTCTGACCAGCGGTTATGAAGAAGAAGATTTTTTACCAAAAACACCTTTTTTGGCATTAATTTGCCTATTTTCAACCAGTATCAAAAAGTTAAAAAAAATAGTCTCTCAAAATCATATTTTTCATCTACACAACAAATATCAAATCAGTAAGTACTGCGGTTCTCAAGATATTTGAGTGGACGGACGCCTCACAAACGGACATACATACATACATACATACATACCTGTGTTTCCTCTGGCTTCTGAAATTTTTTAGTAAATTTACGAATTGGGTACTGAAATACCAATTTTAATAAATTTTGAAATTCATAAGTAAACTTAACCGTTCCAATACAGAATATCATTCAATCAAATTCAAATTAAGTACAACATGTGCTTAGACAGAACTATTTTGAGGTTTGGGGCCTTCAGCTCTCAATCAACTAGCTGCTTCCTTGCATTCGTATATTTACGAATCAACAATGAAAAAAATTAGTAAATCATCTAAAAAATTAGTAATTTTACGAATTTGAGAGTGGCAGAGGAAACACAGCATACATACGTACATACATACAGACTGACGACGGACGCCGAACGGATACCCATCCCAATAGCTTCTATAGACTATAGTCCATAGTAGCTAAAACTAGATGCTATCGAATTGTTTGTAAATTTTTTTTCTGAGACAATTCATGTGCTGACGGACAAAAAAATCAACAGAAACTATAAATAGTGCATTTTACCTTTCTCCTCAGAAAACTCTCCGTCTCAGATAAGAGAAGTTTTGATATAAATTTGTGATATTTGATCTAAAATCCTGTCCTAGAAAATCAGCAAAATGAAAAAGAATTTCTTCTGACTTAGAATTATGATCCCACATGTCACACTGGCGTCGTGCGTTTTATAAACTACACTTAATGTAAAAGGGTGACTGTTAAATCAGTTTCATGATGTTGTAACTGGAGTATTTTTGTTCTGATAATTCACTAAAATGACCATTGTGAGATTTACGCTATTTGATTACAGCATCCCTGTGATCAGATTAGCTTTTCACATGTCTAATAAGCAATTTGAGCATGACGACTGCTGTCAACTGTTCCCGTTCACAGTGGGGTTAAAACTCCCAGTGATTTTGATTGTTAAAATTTCATAACTCTCTCGGAAAAGTGACGTACATCCTTGCTTGCGACTGGAATGAACTGAACTTGTGATCTCTTGTTTAAATTCTGACTGATAATATAAAGGTAGTACTGAAAAATTTCAAACCTTTAGACATTATTTTTCCAACATGTGTTCAGACAGTGGACTATTTTATGGTCTTCATATTTGGTACACAAACGGCTGAATAAAAAATACATTATTGTTGGCAAAAAGTCTGAGTGGATATTTTCTTTATTGACTCACCCGTAAAAATGGAATGAGGAATATTCTGAAAATGTATTTCTGAACACGAATTGAATTTTGTACAGTAGCTCTCTGCATTATACACTCACTTTGTACAAATAAATATCCAATGGTATGATGTAGAATTTGAATTTGTGTGTTTTCCCATCATGCATTGGTTCAAAAACTTTCACAGTTGGGAAAAAGATTTTCCAACGGCATACAACTAGTGATAAATGCTAGCCATGATAGAATTGTATTAAATGCTAAGATATAACAGACATCAATTTGTTAAGCTACCTTGATAACTAAGTGAAAAGTGATAATGTGCTTGTGCTGTTCCATGTATTGAAATACAACTAATTTTTTTGAAATTTTGTCAAATATTTGACATAATCTTGTGACAAAAGAAGCAGCTGAGATATTTAAAAATACTTTTTTTAGTATACAATCACTGCAGAAAGCATGCATATCTGTCTTCAAAGCTGAATAACAGAACATCACCAATGAAAAGAAATGCAATATTGGTAGCTTTCACATTCTATACACTCAACGTCACATAAAATTCAAAGACTTTCATGGAATATTTCAGTGACTTTCAATGACTTTTGATGTCAAAAATACTATTTTCCAGATATTATTACAGCATATCATTTTTATGACATCCTACTGATCATCTTGCCATCTCTGAAAATCGAAGTTGGATTATTGATTTTCCTGATTTTCCAAATCTCAACTTCTTTTTCAGGGACTTTTCCAGGCTTTAAAATTCAACGAATTATAGTGCAGCGTATGGATCCTGTACTAGTTACACACAATACCAAAGTACTGCTGGGAACAGTCGTCTCACAAATTTGATAAGTTATGACTTGTAGCAACGGCAATAATTCTTCTTGCCCACTGACAAATTTGATAAGTTATGGCTGGTTGCTGTGATAATAATTCTTCATGAACTACGCAATCACAGACACCAATATAACGCTGGATTCTCAGACGTTTAACGAAGCTATCCACGTCACTTCATCTAATCTTATCGTTAATAGACTTGTTCATCAACATTTAACTTGCCATTAATTCATCAGTTACTGAGTTTCTTGTTATGCATGGTGATCAGAACAAATTTTCTCTGAATTCCTGGAGACTGAAATTGGCACAGCTACTGCTATATGGACAAATAAAAGCCTGAATGGGTACTATGTGTTACCTTTAATAACCAAAGTTATGGCCAAAGAACATGCACAGAATGATCTCTAATTTCATTGAGGTAAGTTAGAGCAAAAGTTTAAGTCTTACAGTTTCAAGGTATATGTTATCTTAAGTTGGATTACATGAAAAGTAGCTCTTTAATATTACATAAATACATTTTGAACTTTGGGTATGGGTGGATATCATATCAGTATGTTGCTCAGTTAGATATACTAATCAAACAAATTCTCTCAAAATACTTTGATGTGTACAAGTATAAGAAGGTCACTGATTGGCCATTTGATTCATTGACTGGGTAACTTTCGCGTACTACCTACAGTAACAATTGATAATCAAGATTTTTAACAGCTTAAAGTGGCATTGACTTTTCATTACATTTTTATAAATCATATTTTGATGCCAAAAATCAATATTTGACACTGACATTATGGGTGGGCCATATGAACTTGAAAATAGGTTTCAAGATGTGACAGTGGGAATATGACATCTGACAACCATTCTTAGAGATGAGCTTGTAAGATGTGTTGCCATAGCCACTGATACTATTCACAGCAAGATTGTACAGGGGTAGTTTTGAGGAAAACTGGGAGAATATGTTTTTATCCTGCATTGAACTTTTGAACTCAAATCATCGTTGAATTTTTTTCACATAAGATGTAAGGTATGGACGGCAAGCCATTACATTGTGCCATGCTCAATGCTAAGTGTGTGTACATGTGTATGCTCTCTGAATCAAGATTATGAGAGATAACATGAGTGCTACAGATGAACATTTGATCTTCAAAAATTTAAGGTAGCCACTGAAAACGCAAATTTTTCTGAAATATGAGGTCAAATATGGGCCAGTGGTATTTAAAAAGTATCCTAATTGATGTTGACAGTGTAATTTCAAATTTTCAGTGAAAAGGAAACAGCAAAATGATAAGGTAGTATGCTGCTCAAGAGCAAGGACCTCAACTTCTGCTGAAATTTTCCCCAATGAAACTTTCAACCATTCTTCTACCAAGTCAAGAATACAAATCAGGGGTCATCAGACAAAGTTTGGTACTAAAGAAACAAATTGCCTATGAAATTAAAAATGTCTACCATCCCTGTGTTAATTCTACGGGAAAAAATAAAAATTTCCAATTTTTGAAAATAAAGACGTTGAAATTTTTTGAATTAAAGGTCCAGGCTCTATTAGTGTCTTAAAACGTAAATTATGTCTGAAAAAAGAATTGGCAGGAATTGGCAAACATCCACAATAAATCCCTGGTAAGTCTTTTTCCTTTATTGGAATTCCCAAGACGATGATACAAGGAAAAGACTCCGGCATGGATCAGAATACTTTAATAAAACTGATACAACTAACATGTATCGAAGGCAGAAACTTCCCTTCACTGTTTGCCGTTGAATATTGTGCAAAGAATACAATTTGGAAAGTAAGGACTGTTAAATACCTACATGTTGACTTTGTTATGATAAAAATTATATTAAATTTGTATTTTAAATTATGTTTTATTGTCATTTTCACATTAAAAGTCTGAAACAAACATACAGAATAATTCTACATCCATTGTACCCGTATATGTACCGTGCGTGGGTGCAGAATTATGCTTATATGGTACACTGGTGAAGAAGTGTGGTTTCTCAGCAATGGGTGTCCATTTAAGTATAATAGCATGATAGCCAATGCAAAACGACTTAATAAAGCACTGAAATAATATTTACATATACTGTGGTTGTGGTGGAGATGGACCCTGGGGAATCATGTGGATTGTCCTGGGCTTGTGCAAAAGGCAGGCCGGCTTATATTATAAATCAAAGAGAATGGCCAGCATTTAACATGTATGACAGCGACAATGCTGGAACACCACTGGACGGTTCTTGGTAAAATGAATATGTTCATACTTTGGTCCCTGGATTTTGAATCCCAGTTGGATAGTCTATTAGAACCATCCCTTGCAAGCAATTCTAATATTTCACTTTGAATCTTACGATTTCAAATCATATGATTTATTATATGCACATTATGATGGTTACCCCATTAGCAAATATATGTACATACACTTCATAAAATTAAGATTTCCTCCTTTATAGTGACCCCTGACCTCATCAACTTTGACCTTAGTGTCCTTGTTGAAAATTCATTTAAGAAGGACATATAAATGAAAGTAGAGCACTCAGCCTTTTAGTACAGATAATTACAGTCTTTGAGACTTAAATCTGCTGGAATAATACTTAAAAGCTGCATTAGCTGTGACTGTTGACGTATTTTCCGAAATTACTGTTGTCTTTGTGAAAGATATGTTCTAGGTCTATTCACAAAAGGCAAGCATGTTTTTACATGCCCCATCGTCAACTTGTCATCACAGCCTGTATGAGTGTAATGTCAGACTTAAGCAATCACCACCTGAATTTTAGTCAGCACTAGAGTTTATTACATGTCAATAGTAGTGTTGCATATTGTACTGCACATATTGTTTTTCGCAATGCTGATACTGGGTGTATCAACACACTTTTTGGGAAAAGAGTATGAAAATATATTTGCGTCATTGAACAAAAATAATGAAAAATATTATTAAAAGTCATAACTATGCTCCCGTTAAAGCCCCATTAACTATATTTTTTTGCATTTAGCACACCAAAAATATAAAATCTAACATTTGAAGAAATGTTTTGATTCCTGTTATTAAGCTATATTGTCTTTTAAAATGTCACCATGTCAATCCTAGATGATGGATTCCGACAATTGTTCTCAGATTTTATGTACTCACTCAGGGCAGCCACATTGACTTGCAAGTTGAAAATAATTTTGTTGTTAAACTCATCGCCAATGTTTGAAGATCCAAAATGTTCTGTGAGCACACTTCGGTAAGCATTTTTATATACCATGGTATGTTGCTTTTGAGTTCAAACATTGTTGTTGAAAAAATACTGCAAAAAGATACAGCTAATTAGGTTGTAAACCTCACTGTGTAAAATTTCCTTTCCTACTGCACCTCTCTGTCTTTAAGCATTAACAGTGCAATCCGCTGATTAGTTCTTTCAAAGAACTTGTCCGAAAGACCGGATACTAATTCCTGAGCTACATGAATAATTCATGAAGTCTGCCTGCACGGCAAATCGAGGTGGCCATTTCCTGTAACAGTCTACATGGGGCAATTGATTATCTTCAAGAGTTAAAATGTTGACTCAATCATAAATGTGTTTGTTTTTCTCCATTAATCAGTCAGGTATTCTAACAATGTCGGGCCACATTAACCGCATTAACCACTGCTATTTCCTCGGTCGACGGTAGCTCTATCATCCCAGGCGGCTCTTTTGAGGGGATATTAAACTTGAAGTTAATTGTTCCAAACTATTAAACTTGATGCAATCAGCCATTCTGTAGAAACCATTACATGACAAATTTGAAGTACATGTTTAAAATCATAAATTTAACCCTAAATATATAATGAATATATGATGGTACTTAAACTTTTTCACAATAACTGATACTTGACATATTTTTTTCAACATCAAAGTCTACCTCCCTGACAGTGTTTAAACCATTACAGTTCTACTCATATTAAACTTTTGCGACTTTTCCAAATGTTTGCCAGATTAAAAAAATTCCAACATCGGTGGTAAGTTCAAAACATCCAATCCCTAAGCTGAATTTTTTTATGGAATTTCCAATCTTTTTGCTCTCTTTGTAGAACAAGTTTCCTGTTCAAATTTATATCGAAAAATGGTGTTCCACTTAAACATAGATTGTACATATGTAGTGTACATTGGTATTGTTGACAACTAAATTTTAGTACAAGACAAGAATTTAATTATCAGCGTTGCATATTTTACGCAATGTGTTGTGTTCACACAGCTAGAAACTGATCTTTTGACCAAAAATGGGCAAAATTGATCAAAAAATACAAGTATGAAAATTTCACCACAATTTGAACAAATCTGACAGAGGTCAACCATAGGATCATTCTTACTAGGTTTCAAAACAGCTATGTTATTGCTACTTTGTCTCCTACTTTGGGGAGAAGCAAAGGATATGTACATGTCCTTTTGGAAAAAAACTGTAAAAAGTCAGAGACACTGTCTCTTCAAGATGCCAAGAACATGATTCACTTTGGTCCCCTGATTGAAATTCAGATTTCACCTTGCCAGTCGTCAAAGGATGAATTACCACATCCTGATGACAAAAATAAGGATGTAACACCTGTTTAATTGCATGTACCAGTGGATGTCCATTCACGCTTGCATTGAAGTAAACCCATTGAAATCCTTTTCCCTGTATGAATGTCTGACTCTGCTGAAGAGAGCAGCACGGGGCCAGACCACTGTGGTGTAAACACTGCAAATCCAAACTTCAGCATTCACAGATTCAACAAAGCCACAGATACCACTGTTGCTAATATTCAGAAGTTTCTATTAAAATAAAGTATTTATAGGTAGTAAAAAATGATTTGTTTGGTTTCTTTTAATTTTTTTAACATCAGCACAATAAACTGGCCGATGGGTATTAGTGATTTTGTTAGGAGTGTGAGTATTTCCTGCATGCATATGATGCATAAAGAAAATAAAACATTACAATTTCTACCGTACAGCTGAGCTATATTCCATTCTATTGACTACTTGTCCCATCAAAACATTAAAAGGACCTCTTCAAGCGTGCTAAATCCATTTAACACCTCAGAATTGTTGATTCTCGAAGGGACTTTTAAACCTATTCATCTCGTTTAGAAAATCACTTTTGAACAAATTTTGCCCCAATTGCAGACATCATAGATGATCTAATGTAGTCCGTTGCTCCCATTCTGTGTATATTGTTAACCAAATCAACTTGCTGGCTAAAAGTGTCCTTCCTACCAGCTGATTGGCACATGTTTACTTTTTTAAATGCGTCATTATACCAGTTGATATTTTACCATCAAGCTGAGAGAAAATGAGACTATTCTACTAAATAACAAACTGTATGCAGGCCATAACATCCCAAAAAGAAAACAATTTTTTGAACTTTTGTATTCGAACTCCACTATTTAACATCCAAGATTCATGAATTACACATTAGAAAGAGTTATTCTAGCGTGAGAATTCAAAAAAGACAAGCCAACTCTGCTCTCTTATTTCTTTGGAATTTCGATAATAGCAATGACCTTGCATTTCATTATATCCATCATGTTAAATTAACTTGTGTCACAGCTTATCATAACATTACACAATGGGGCAAAAGCGATGAATTTCACAAACAATTGAGCGCAGTATGATTATTACTAGTCTATTGTTCTGACACCTTCGAGTGAAGTTCATTCATTCTGAAATGACATCGATATGAAAATAATTTGACCTAGGTGACGCATGTGCCGTCAAAAAGAGGGCAGAGTTACGTCTGTGACGTTAGTCTGTGTAATGAGCAGGAATTAACGTCAGTATAAGATTACATTCACAAGAAAGTGAATGAAATATGACAACATCCCTCTTTAGAAACCCCATAAATCAGCCGACTGATAACCTTCACATTATGAAAACAATGAAAAAAACTAATTTACCTCAAAAATGATCACTTAATGAATAAATTATGACAACTGCAATAATTATCATCATGGTGACAATATTAATTGTCAACTGGTATAATTGCATGAGCAAAGTTTCATTTTTTCACAGCGACACCTGATATGATGGTGCATCCCGAAAGTCTACGCTAATGACACGTGAGATATGAATAACAATCATTAGCGAAATTGGACATCCGTCTAAGTTTGCAGTCACACTTGGGTGCAGGTGTTCGGCTGACACACCGATCACACTCAGAAAATATCACTTGCAGGCCCACATGGAGGCTGTGGCAGATGTATTACTGTATTCAAACACCAGGCTTTGCAGGAGCGATACCTATTTATACCAGAACATGTGTATAGCCAGTGCACTCTTGTGGAAACCTCGTCTGGGATTTCTATCACTATTTCTGGCTTTGAAAAGAACAAAAATTTCTTCTTCAGAGACTGGGCAAGTCCTAGTTACATCACATTAGATTTTGCAATTTTTCAAGGTTGTGTTCTGAATAGGAAAATGGTAGGAAAAAACTTCAAAACATCTGACCTCCCCAAAACAAGATGGGCTGCCAACAAATGGTACCCTGTACATGTGTAGTCAATGTGAAAAACTGTGATAGAGATGAAAGGACAGGGGTAGACAGTCAAACACGGAGAGACACATACCTCTTCTACATAGGGGCTGAAGTGCACCCTCTTCCGTCGCAGTGGAAGCGGAGATGAAACCACAAAGCCAGTTGTCATAAACATGACCGACATCTACTGGTATCCTCCGAAACACACTTGCATAACTTTTTTATCTGTCGTTTTTTATCCACCTTCCACAGTTTCATGAATCCGGGAAAACAATCCAGCTGACTGACCTTTCCATTCCGTGGCTAATGTGTTTGTTATTATTTAGCCATCAGCACATTCCGGCATTGGCAGTTTGTAATTCCTACTGCTTGCCTGCACGGCACATTGCACACAACGGCTAAACACAACTTCCAGCCCGAAAAAAACATATCCATGAATGGAATGTTCCATTTCAAAAACAGGGAAGGGTAGCACAGCTTCCTTCGCCTGTAGAGGAGTGCTACATTTCTGGATAGGGGTGGGTAGGTAATGACCCAAAGCAGACTATTGATTCTTGAGAGCTCTTGTTATAACCAGTGCAAATATTTAATAAAACATAAATATTTCCAGGACATGATAATAGAGTGCTTGAGCAGAATAAAAGAAAGCACCCTTGAGATAGGGATCAGACAGTGATGTACCGAACACAGTACCGGTACATATGCTACTCATGAAAAATACTCAGTAGTGTTTCAGGGCATCTCACTTTATCGCAAACGTCAGGAAAAAGGACATCTGTAATTAAACCTCTAATCTCTGTTTCCATAGTCATATAGAGCTTTGAGTGACAAAACAAAAGTATTGACAATTTCTGACCATCTTTATGAGTGTGACAATTAAAACAAGTGAAACACCCATTTTGTTCCTTTCAAATTTCATGAACTGCCTTATCCAAGCGAGACTGTTTTGAACAAAAACAAACTGCAGACCACTTTGTTGTTGGTGTTGTGACATCAAACAGCATAAGATAATATTTGGCAAAGAGAAGACATTGTCTCTTACATCACAAATATGCAAATTGGTCCCACCTCTTCCACTAGACTATAATTAATTGTAGATCTAAGATCTTTTCAAAATGTAAATTGCTAATTATTTCCTTCCTTAACTTAAATGCCTAACTTAACAAAAAGCCAATTTTTTTCCATGTTTCTTTAATTCAGAGACATACAGAATGCCAATGTCAAAAACAGAAAAACTTTGGTGGACCATTTTTCAGTAATTTGCTATAAAAAATTACCTTGGAATTTAGATCCTTTTCATTATCAACTTGTTAGATTTGATGTTTACATGCTGCCGGCCAAGCAGAACAAGTTTGTTGATGAATTAGTTAAGCTAACCTAACAAACACACACTGGTCAGTAACAAATTATTATGAATCATAGAGTTCCTGGCAGTGTGGGGGAAAAAATACAAGCGTGCCAATTTTACAACACTACTAATTTGCATACATAATCAGATATTTATTGCTTCTGATTTGCATATATACCAGCAGATGTTTCATTATCTCACAATTTATGCAAATTATGTAATTGATAACAATTGTTGCATAATTTACCGAAAAATATCGCAATTGTTAACATTGTCAAATTTCCAAATGTAGGATTATTAATAGAAATAGAAATCTATGATTATACCAATTGTCAAACAAAACAAAAATAGAGGATTTTAAATGGGTTGTTGCAACTAGGATATTCTTTATCACTTAAATTATATAATTTCTTTTTTTATATTGCAAGATGAACATGAATAAATTTGATGATCATATCATTACAATTTTTCTAACATTTCACCTTCAAGCAATAAATTCTGTTTGATTTTTACTATTTTGGTTTTGTTCATGATTCCTGGAATGAAAATATCCAATTAATCATTATCTTCTTCCATGGAAATCCAGAATTTACCCTGCTACAGAATTGCTGCCTCCAAACTGACCTCATTAATATTTATGATGGTTACCCGGGAAACAAGCCGCTTCTATTTACACCTTTCTTCACACTATCAGTTTATCTGTCTGCTAATTTAAATGCAAAACCGCTTCAGAACTAATTAAATGCACTTTGGCGAATAAAACTTAAAAATAACTTCTCTCTTGGCTAAAACCGACAAAATGCAGACTTTTGTGTGAGCTTCCTGAATCAATAATTACTTCGGAAGACTGTGTACATTTCAAATGTTATTTATACACATGTAAAGCATTGACGGCGACATCAGTCAAATAATGCATGACAGTATCAACACAGAAAATCCAAAAACAGGAAAACTCATAGCTCTCTAATTTTTCACAGTTTCATTTATTTTAAGTCATCAAGCAAGGCCTCACAGAGCTATTTTTGTTCATGAATTCAAAAATTGCTGGCCCTATTATGCATACTCATGACCAGTAGGAATACGTCGTATTTGCGTTCAATATTTGAATAAAATACAAATGAAAATATCTGATATTGTGATCATATTTTATGGCCCTAGGGGAGCTCAGAGAAATCACACTGTATTCGTTACACGCCATAAATCACATGACATGAACAGGAATATCCCTTGACCATGAACTTGGGGAATTCACCCTCTTTGAGATTCTTGGGAATTATTTCATCACAAATGAAACTCAGCCATTAATAAATCATTTCTTACAGACACTGCCTATTGCAATATAAACACATGGAAAAACACAGGAACTGGCTGTTTCGAAAAGATGGAAATGATATAGTTCAAATAGATCGGACGACACACTTTGATGGCAGCCATCAAATAGTTCACGGCAGAAAACGTGATAAATAGCAGAACAGCAGTTTGGAATAAAAGTCATTTTATCAGTACCGCTGTTGAAGCCACAGATATTACAAAACTCCTACATACAATATCACGGGAAGAAAGTTAGATTGATGTGGTGAATGAGAGTTACGTTACTGAACACTGCTACACATAACAAGTGCATGGAAATAAAACATTGATCGATCATATGTAATAAGGCTGTCGGTAACATGTTTGAATTGGTTTATTGATCTTAGGCGGGCAATTTTGCTGGCTGTTAACAGACTTGCCCCGGTCTTTCCTCCTCCAGGTGACAGATAGAGAAAGTTATTGAACATACTACTAGTAATATTTCCACATTTTTACCTTGGAAAATGCTGTTTTCTACGATCGTGCAGAGTATATATCATGTCCTGAACTTATTTAATTACAATTTACAAATATTAACGAAAGTCATGGGGATTAAAAATACTGTTTTGCAATCTTTTTTTCTCTGAAATTCCCACAATAGAAGAACAATGAAAAGAGCATCATGCCTCAAAACATGGTTTTCTCATAAAATACAAATGATGTCAATGTGATATTGTATGGATTACACACAATGGCCAAAGACACAGTTCATCAATTCGCTTTCTTTCAAATTTCATTTGCCGTCTGAACCACTTTGTTAAATGAACACAACTCTGATGATTCTCGATGCAAAACTAACGAAAGAGAGAAATGAATGAAAGAATTCTGAGCCCACTCCGATCATTATCGCCACTAATCATGATACAATTAACGAAGAGAAAACATATCATGATTAGATTTTGCCTCCGCAAATTAATTAAGATGTTGAGAGGCAAGCGGGTGTACAGGGACAGAAAAATGCCTTTCTCTGCCTCCGGTGTCATTAGCGCCGAAACACATCCACTGGTCCCCAGAGAGCCGGCTGATAAACGCATGGAACACCTGCACCGGTGTGGGAGTCTGGGGTCAAACACATTATTCATGTGACGACGGGGTTTGCAGTGACATTCATGCCTTGCCTGTGCCAGGCTGAAAAGAATGATACATTCACACACACATGCGGAAATAAAAAGACAGATTACATCGGGACCGATTTGTTGAACAATTTTTGCCTCACAACAAGACAACAAATAAACCAACAGAGAGCAAAAATTGATACTAATGCGTTATGAATTATAGATTTCTTACATATTTACCGGTAACCACTGACAGGGCCATAAAACTATCTTAACTGTCGATAAAATAATTGTGATTGAAACTTGATAGAAACAAACCATACTCAGTGCTTTGAAGACACATGTTAAATGACAGTGGTGGTAAAACATCAACATGACAATGGAGACTGTCCGGTGGCAATACCAATGTGACTGGTATTGACCTCTGACCTCTACATGAACTCTTCATGGAAACACTTTTTGCTCCAGAACTACATGTACATTCAAATTTCCTTCAGTCATAGTTCAATATTTCTACATACCCTTAAATATCAATTTATAGCCATTCGGGTTGAAAATACACCACTTTTGTCAAAAGTCTTCATCGCAGGCACATAAAGAATACAAACTTGGCTAGCCAGATCTGAATTACACTTTCTCAAATTCAATTTTATCTTCAATTTTTGCTAATAATACCTCTGAATCTAGACTTTTAACACATGTTCACTGAAATCTAGCTCTGTCTTATCCACCTATTTAATGCTGGCTGTTAAGAAAGTCAACTTGCTCTTTAAAGTTTGAGACAGACGACTCTCTGAGTCCCACTCTTTGTTTGAGTGCACACAGCATTCGCCAATTAGAAATAAATGAAAGAAATATGAACATATATAATTTCAAGTTGGCTTAATGGACGGAGAGAATTGCATTAAATTAAATTTGACTGTCGTGAAAACTCCATTCAATAGGGTTCACCATTACTAATTGGATATACTTATACCTCTTTTAACAAATTTTTAATGTAATTTTTTTTTACTTAAGTAATTCACTGAAAGAAATTTGGTCTTATTCTTCAGAAAAAAAAACACCACCGGGTGAACCATTATACAGAATATGGAGAAACAAAAGGATGTTTGCTCACAAGAAATTGACATGCAATACAAAAGATGTCAATTTCTCTCGATGAATTTCACCACAGGCAATGAAGGTATTGTTAATTTCAATGTTAACATTGACCATTTGTAACTGCTCACCATCTCACAGTCCATTAAAATATGCACGGTAAGAATTTAACTCAATTTGGATATAGTTGCTAGCCCGAGTTCCACCGCACTCTTTTTTAATTGAGTGACGCATGGAAATATTGGAAGTAAAAATAGCGCCAATGGCACTTGATCACAACTGGCACATTGTAAAACAACTCTATCTCTGGGTGCACCTGTACATTAAATACTAAATGGGTAGGTGCTGCGGCTGTGGAGTTTTTGCAGCACACACACCCGCACAATCATATCATATACATACAGACAAACTCAAAGACAGGCAATCTCAAACCTATAAGAAGAGTTTTCACTAGGACATATACTCTTGGCCATATGGGAGTTTGAATGGGTTAGCTCTACATACTGACATAGAGGAGAGGTTGTTGATTGTGCCTGCACTTCAAATGTTAAAGAATAGCCACCTGGTATTTGTAGCTGACAGCTGGGAAAAGTGACATGGGACAAGTATGGATTTTAACTGTAAACAATTTTATTCAATATATAAACACTGAACAATCAAGCAGGCAATATATTGTAAATGGTTGTTGATGGTAGAAATGTAATGAGTAAATAAAATATACTGTAATGGTAGTAAGTGTAAAGTAAATATCGAAGCTAAATAAAATACTAACAAAAATGCAAATGTACACTGATTGTAATGGAAAATGATTATAAAAATTGTAGAGTAATCCAAGGGTTAAGTAATCTAAGCGGCTAAAGTCATCACGCTAAGCAAACTTGCGGCAAATGTAAGGATATGCAAATGATGATAAAGTTACAAACTGTAGATACATTGAAAGGGGAAGTTCACCAAGGATGATTTTACATATGTTCAGGAAGTTTCATTTTAGGGCTTCATCAAGTCCATGTAATTTGAAGCATGGAAAAAAAGCTTCAAGCTTGGGAGCTTGCAACATATGATATGGAAAGGACCATCTTCTGGTGTGTATGGCATTGTCCAGTCACCCAGGCTCAAACCAGGCTGTGCGTATTTACATAACTATTGTTGATACTGAGTATCCTTGCATAAACGATGAATCCCGTATAATAAATTGTCCACTGTCAAATTTCTCACTTTGTTAGTAGTAAACAGCAGACAGAATCTGACAGTGGACAGTTCATCATAAGTGATTCATTGTTTGCAAAGGATACTCAGTCTCAACAATAGTTATGTAAATATCCACAGCCTGGTGATCATAGGTGAGTGGACAACGCCATACCATCGGAAGATGGCTCTTCCATATTATGTGATGGAAGCTCCAAGCCTGGAGCTTTTTGCCATGATTCAATTACATGGAGTTGATGAAGCCCTAAAACCCAAGTTACTGTATTATTTATTGGTTTTGTAAAAACTTGTGTGAGTTATAAATGGCAAAAATAGCTTTTGCGAGGTGACTGATCACAAAGGTATATATTTGACCCCTTTTGATGCCATAATGCCATGGATTTATGAAGACAGTGTGTGGTAGGTCATCGAACATGAGCAGGTCATTAACAAATTTATCATTCAGTTTTAAATCTGTAATGATGGAAATATATAGTTCATCTCCCGGGTGCAGAATTTTATCTAAATCTGCTCTTGTCATAAGGTGCCTCTGTAATGACATACAAAGGGAAATTAATGCATTGCATGTGCACTGTTTGCCTCTGGATCCAATACTAAATTGTGTACTTCCTTGATGTGTACTACCACGTACCAGAATTTAATATAGTTTAAAATGTTTGTTGCTGCTATCAACTACACTTTGCTGTTATTATTATTTAATACTGCTAACATATGTACTTCTATTGTCTCCATTTTTATCTGGACACAAATTACTTTGTTGGTTAACATGGTACAAGTTACTTTGTTCACCCTTGTTGGTTACATCAGTTACATGTTTGTTGGTACTATTACTTTGTTGGTTGTTACAGGTGTCACTTTCAAGTGTACTTTCTTTGGTTACATTTAAATTATGACATAGGTTACTTTGATTTACATGATACAGGTTACTATGTTTGCTTTTCTTGACTGTACTTTTATTTGTCATATCATGAGTAGTATGTTGAGCCACAATGTTACTTGTATTTTCATTGGTTTCATTGCACAAGGTCCATTCATGGTCTTTTGATGTAGCAAACTTTGTAGCTTGAGCACTATCCTGTACAGAGACAAGAAAAAAATTATTCAGTTTATAATAATCAATAAGCATTCAACAATGAAAGTTTACAATTATACTTGTAATCATTAAATAGACATTACATCTATAAATGTACAAACAGTGAAAAATTATGGAAAAAACATCTAAAGAAATATATATCAGCAAAACATGACCATTAAAGTGCTTGACATTTACACTTATCAAATGAAAAGTTAAACCACAATGATGAATATTCCTTTCAAATTCAAAAATTTTTCAAACACTTTATGATCTCAAGTGTAGCAACAGCTTTCTCGGCATTCAGGAGTTCCTAATTTTACGGATCACAATGTTTCGTATGTTGTTCATGATAGTTTTTACATAGTTTTTAGAAATATTTGTTTAGTTTTTATTACATTAATTATCTGTGTTTTTATGACATTAAAGGGATAGAAATATTTCATTTCTGGTGGTAAACTTTTGCCACAAGAAATAATTAGGTGGCAATTCTAAAAATCTGGTAGCAATATGAATTATTACTGGTAGCAATATGAATATATTACCACAGATACAGAATACTTCTGCAGCATTCAGTCAGTGTTCACAGTATGACAACTTATCATACATATACACTACAAGCTCCTCAAATTATGTGCCACATTTATGCAGTCTTTAAGTCATGAAGTCAAATTTTGTTAGCCACACAAATACAAATTTTCCTTGCAGAAGAAAGCATTCGGTAGCATAGTGGCAGTGTACCGGTAGATACAAGTATTGTGGTGTTGTGTCATAGTTGTGATCAAGCAGGCTCAATAACATCTTCAGCATAAGTATTTTTCTTGAGACAAAAAGGGTTAGGCAAAATCCTTTAAAACAAGACACAATGATATTGTTCAATTCAAATGTTTTTAAGAGTAATAATAGTTTTAATGATAATGATAACATTGTAGCCCAGGAACATTTTCATTTGATATTTTGATATGATCAAGAAATGTCTGGTGATGTTCACTATTACATCATTAAAATGGAGGAATCTGCTGAAATATTAAAATCATTCAGAATCACATCATTTCTTGCAAAAGTTAAAGCAGTTTGAAATAGTCCAAATGGATAATTTTAATTGTTTTACTTTTGAATTGTTGCTTTGATGTTAAGTAACCATGCAAAAATTGCAGCTCTAAAAAAAGATTTGAAATGGATATGCTTACTGCAACTACTGTTGACAATTTCCCTTTGCCATAACTGTTAATAAAATTTAATTTAAAACTGTCAGTCAAGCTAAATGCCATTTAGTTGGAAAGCACCAAGAAATTATACTATTACCATAAGATTGTACCTATTGGACCTCCCTAGGTGGTTTCTTTTGAACCATAATTGCGTACTTAAGGGTCACATAAGATGACCCAGATTTGACCTTTCAGAAAACCTCAAGTTTTTCTCCTTTTTCCTTGTATCATGACTCTGTTTGTGAAAGTTTCCTTTGAAATAATGGTTTTTACTATCAAACTGACTAATTGCAGGCCAAATTTTGATAAAAGCAAGGTAGGTAAAACTTGGACTAAAAGACGACCGGTACGCGGGACTAGAGGCAAAGCCAAGCCCAGCCTCAGTCAGTGTATTCCCATGATGTATTGTAGCACAGTATCGAACAGCAACAATGTTTGCTTCACGTACCAGGGAATTTGTAACTTTGTAGAAAGGAGAGTAAAGTGTTTCAATACATTGCAACTTTGTAGGAAGGAGGGTAAATTGTTTCAACACCTTACAACATTTTATTATAGCTATAGTTTTCTGTTGGGGAGGCATCGTGACATGATTTCATGAGAAGAAAAAACATATAGTATGCAAAGACGTCAATATTTTGCCATTTGTAATTAAAGTGTATACGTTGTCTACACGTCACCCACGGTCCCTATCAAGCCGCAACTCAAAGTGATAAGTTTCTCTTGCATAGTATCAATATCATTTTGATGAGGCGGCCTGCAGAAGGAGACTTCAGCATGCAGCATTTCACTGAAAACAGCCCTTTGAGAGAATGGTTACACTCAACGCAACATTTACACACGGTCCCTCTGTGATTTATGCAAATAAACTTAAAACTATTCACGACCACAACCTCACCTATCGCTCTCATCCTATCGTGACGTCATATATATAACAACAATCATGCCCACACTCTTCTCTATCGCACAATACACGAACAAAATGTCACCAAGCTTCTTTCCAATATAAATAATGATAATTTATACCATACCTTTGTCTTGACCTACGGTAGTGTCTTCTGTTCTTGATTTCGATATCAAAGCCAAGAGTCCTTTGTTCTCTCACTGAACGGGTTGATCACACCATACACGTTTTTGATCCACATGCACACACAAAAAGAAGTTCCGTAATAGCCCATTCCGGCCATTTTCAAACCACACTGTTGTCAGTGGGGTAAACAATATTCGCAACAATCACATTTCCAGGCTAATAGACTATGTTTTACGAAATCACACGTTCTTATCACAAAATAAAACTATCTTTGTCTTTAAATCAATGCGCCAGTAAACAGGTCCAGCAGCTAGTTATGTCATCAAGTCGGGTAATAAATGTTAAGGGTCTTAACAAAAGTGAGAAATCTAAAACATTAAATATGTTGTTTTTTATCAATTTTATCACCAAAAGTTCATGAAATCTCTGATACTCTGAATCAGCCATCCTGCATATTTCTAACATTCATCAAACCCTCATTTCTGTTTCACAACTCATAAAACAGTCCACAATGCAGGATTGGTGTACATTCCAAAACTACATATATGAAAGACCCCTAAAATCAATTAGTTAAAAAGGGGGGTTAGAAATTTCGCAAAACTATCTAACCGCCACTCCGTTTGGCTCCATTTTTCCGAATTGGAACCTTGAAACCAGTCTGAATATCTGTACCAAATATCAACGTAGACTGTTCAGCGGTTTTTGACTTTTTGTCGTTTACGGAAATGGACGACATCTTTCACCGGTGAAACTACCACTATATCACAACTTCCAGTTGTGATAAAAACCAGCCAGAGAATTAATTGGGAATTAATGTTTGATGGAGTCATACAGTTAATAGCAACAGCCCACTCACTCTGGCTGTGCAGAACTTATGTACTTTGCATTTTGAAACTTTAAATCAAACATAGAGACAATGGCTGCTTTAAACATATGATCGTATTTTTGTCAATGTTGATCGATGAAACAAATATGTTGGTATGTTGAAGCACAAAATACGACTATTTGCAAATATAAGAGATTGTATACAATATACAATACCACTTTTTAGAAATGAATTCTAGTCTACACGAAAGTTCAAAAGTCAATATTTACATTGGATGACACGAGTACACTGATAACTTCATTTCTGGGTATTTTGATGAGACTTAACGTGTAAAACAACGAACTGTATTTTACAAACGGGACAGAACTACTGGAATAGACATCAGTAGTTCTCACTAATCAAGCTTTGAGTCCCCTTCTCAATCGCTTGGCAACCATGAAGCTGAAATGACCCAGCGGCTAACATGATTACATTCACAGAGGCTGTTAATGAAACTTTGATTCATATTTCTCTGAAATGCCACGCCAAATAAAACAGGGCTACTACTCAAGTATTAATTAAGAATTAAGCTGCGTAGCATAACTCCAGTGACTCAAAACAGGAATAAATCTAATATTGACTTCATCACAATTGAGTATCATTGCCCCCTGGGGCAGAAATGCACTCAAGTTTCCCCCTCTGGAGGGTTATCATCTCCCTTGCTGTCCGATATGGATTGACTTGTACAAAGATGGTTCTTGTGACTGCAAATATTTCAAGGTTGTGAAAATCATTAGATGATGAATTTGGAGATTCTCTTTCCATCATCATTATCTTTCTAGTTGATTGGACTTTCAAAAAGAATATCAATAAATCCAGATCACAACTACATAACCTCTGACTGAAGAACCAATCTAGCCAGAGGGAAAATTAATAATTTCAAAAATCACCACTAGATGGCGCCACTCGTGACAGCAAACTTCACTCAGTCCTTGAAGCAATTTTCCGCTACCACCACAAACAAGCTTCATGGGAGGTTTGTGAAAATTTTTGCATGCTCATTACTGACAAGGACAGCTGGACCCAGGGTTTTACCAAAACAGGGGGTGCTGAATTATGAAACGTTCTTCGTTTTCCGCAAAAATGTTTCATATCACCATCAACAGTAGGCTGATCACTACTGACAGAGACTAAAACTCTCTCTTCTCTATAAAATTTTCTGATTCCACAAAAAGCAAATTTAACTAATTTCATTTCCTTTCTCCTATTTCATTTGAATTACAGATCCTGCATTTAAACTAAAATAAAGAAAGTTCAAGGGGACAAGTTTCATAATGTGTGTCAACACCACTTACCGAAATGGGCTTAAGACTAAACTGGACTTTTCTGTTTTCATTGTTGTCAAAATCTTCTTCAGGAAGTCCAGGAATCTCTTCTTTGAAACCTAGATATGCTAACTCTTCAGCCTCCTGTAATCAATAGGAAAATATACAATTTAGACGCTTCATACGGTATCATTTAAAACATGCAGACAGGGAAGGCATAGGGTGATGAGCGCCCTCAATGGGCGATTGCATCATCTGCTTTGTTTTTATGAAAGGTCTCTTCCACTTGTTTTAGCATGGCACAAGTGTGTAACTATACTGAGCAATTCAGTTTGTCTGAAACGCATATTGTAACATGGCAAGTCTAATTGGGATTTATATAAACCATCAAAATGCACACTGAACCACATGACTGTAGATTCAGTGTACACAATTTTAATACAGCATGTTTGACAATACTTCAAATAGGGAGACCCATCAAAACACGGCAATACCCGATAATGTAACTGCTACTGTCTGTATGACTAGCTTATTTTTCTTAAAATGGAAACCTATGAATTTGACTAACTGTTACGTCTACCTTCACTGTTGTGATAAACTGAAGTTTGGGTAGTTAACAAAGAAATTCATGTCTTCAATGATGTTTAGTTATACATAAAAGACCTAACTTGAAAGATGAAATAAAGTTGGAACCTTACATTTTGCTGGCTAAAAAGTTTTGTTTTCATATTATACTCCATTCACTCATTGATCATATTGAAACCAGACTGTTGATGTAAAGCTTTGACATAAGTCATATCTCCCTCACAGGTCATTTCCCACTATCTTCAAATAGGTCATAGTATTAAACTTCTTCTCAGGAATAGTTAAATAGAAGAAAAAGTGATTCTTCAATAATATTAAACGTAAAAATTTTACTGAACTCTGCTACTTTGAAGTCAGCCAAGTGGACTATATAGAATGATGATAAGAGCAATCAATTTTTTATTACAGTGCCCTCGTACAGAATGTAGGAACTATGTGTAAAGTTCCGATCACGTCCCTAGGTTCTCATTACTGTAAAATCATTCTTGAATATTATCTTTGGGCTGTGTGTGACCAATCTCAATCTCTATTGAAGTTGAAACTACCATCTGACACAGAGAGAAGATTTTGATGTGCCATGTTTAGCACAGTTTGAGGAAACTTCCCAATATCAAATGTTATAACTTGTAAGATTAGGACTACCCAAGTGTTATCATATCGTCATTTCAAGCAGACCTGAGGTAGAATAACACGCAATTCCACTCTTCTCACACTTTTACACAATAATCGTGTTTCTATTACTGGAAACATCACCAGTAAGAAGGGATCTCTTGACGGGGAAGTCACACATCACCGGCAACATGCATCGCTGTAAAGCACTTTACCAATGTGATACTTTCCTCCTTCCAGACACTACGAGCTCTATTTCCTGATACTGACAGGGATATGACAGAGAAGTCAAATCTCCTTCTGATAGCACTTTCTGGAAACACATATATGACACAAAACACTCACTTTCAAGAATAAATTGACTCCCAACGGATTTCAGTGCTACTTGCTGTCTAACTAAACCAAGGTAGGAGTTCTGCATCGAAACAATGTGTCTCCTTCACTGAATAGGATCGGAAATTACAGAGTTGCTAGTACCCACACCATTGAAACTTATAGAATTTGAAATTTTTTTGCCTGAAATATTCCCAATTGGGTGTTTAAATTTTTGTGTGAAATATGAATATTTTTACATTAGCTTTGAATAAGTCAGAAATTTGAACAGAAGTGCACGCAAAGGATGATGACCTTTCATTTAAATATGATTTAAATATGATTTAGATATGATTACTGATTACAGTAATTAACACTCCATTTGACAATAGTTTTTTGAACTATGGATTTATAAGTGTTAATAGACCATTGGATGTTAATCCTTCATTGAAAGTATGGTATTTTTCAAGCAATGTTGTTGGACATATTGTTGTACAATTCCAAAATTACGATAGTTGATATTTACCGTTTTCAGCCCCACACACATATCAAACTACGAATGCTACATTTAACAGAGTTTGTAGTACTTAAAAGTATAGTTAACATTTTATATCGCTTGCCCTGTCATGCTTGTTAACCACTGTTAAGTCCTTAAACAGTCAGGGTCATTGTAGTACCGTTCATTATATGACAGACAAGGGGGAAAAAACAGAAGTCAATGACACGAATAATCCTGCCGGCAAAACAATTATCCTGATAGCTCAGTTTTATGCCGGATGCGGCAGGTTGGTATAAAATCTAAGGAGGGGTGAGTTGAAATTTCTCAGATAACCTACGTTTGGCTTATCCTTTCATCTGTGGTCATTGAGCAATTACCACAACCCAGCACCAGACGCTCTCCCTCAGTGGGATAATTATTTTCAGAAAAACCATGCCCAGTTTTATTTCAAACGAGCTCTTTAATGGCTGTTCTTAGCTGCTCTGCTTTTACAACAGCCAATGTAAATATGTTTTAGAGTCTGGTCTTTAATGTATAGTAGCCTACACGGTTTTCATACAAATTCTACAACTCCTGATTGTAAAAAATACCCGGCAATGTATCGCTGCTTTCAAAATTCTCGTATTCAATATTAAATCCTAGAAGTGATAATACGTGGATGATGATGACAAGCCTACTGGTAATGATTTTTTGTGTGCAGTACTACACAGAAATTGATGACAATCAATTTCTGTGTGAAGTACGGCACAGAAATTGATGACAATCAATTTGTTCCATTTCTCGCCAGTCTGACGCTATACAGCAAGACGCACTTAATGACTTGTTTACCGAGGCTATTAACCTTTCCGCAGGCATTTTTAGATGTTGCCCGTCATTCTTAATAGAGTGGTTGAAGAAGAATTCAAGGGATTAATTGCGATCCCCTTTTACAAACTTATGATCGTACGAGGAATTCATGATTTCATGCAGAAAGCTGACAATGACATCACCATTTCCTCATCATCATGTATGTTCTGAAAGTACAGAAATACTCTTTTGCAAGCAGATGCTGGTCACATTTTACAAACTATACTGCATGACCACAAAGTTTATGCAATCATTTTCCTCATATCATTGGGCTTACTAGTTTCGGTGAGTTTACTCACTGGTACATACAGCAGTGCCATCTGTACTAGTATCTGACTTGTCAGATATGATTTGCAAATTCCAAATATACCCATTCCTGTGAATTTCTGTACATGAATGTGGGGCGGTTGCTAGGTGACAATCACCTCAACATCACCACCTCTATGAGAAATTATGATCGAATCAGTTTAAAATAGTAATTGCATCACAACCACTGCAACACACTGACAGGGGATAGAAAACAGGCTGCTGTCCAATTGCATGACCTAACATAAAATCAGTTTAACCACAGCACAATGTCAAACATATCATGAAGAAATACTAAATTAATCTGCAATGAATTAATAATACTGTCATGGCCACAAACGAAGTCGTACTGACACCTTTTTTAAATATATGGGTATATTATAGGGTTGGATTCACAAAAATTATAGTTTTATGTAATAACTACAATATATAAAATTCTTACTACAGGTGTCAGTTTTGTGTTGAATACTGTCTTTCTAAAATCCCTTTAACAAGTTCCCTAAAACTTGTAGATATACTGTACCAAAGAAGATGATTTGACACTGCCAAGTTACAAACTTAATTTGATACGAGGTCCATAATCTTCATGGTTACTAAGTAGATAGTAACACTAATACACAGAATTTGATTGAGTGGGCGAGTAAAATCAACAGTTTCGCTTTATTTTAAAATCTGCGACAACTTTTCTATAAGGTCATATTGCAAAGAAAAAACAGTACAGTGTCGCAGTGGAGGATATTTGGTGCCACTTGTTCAACGCATGATGCAGTGTTGTTTCTGTAAACAATGGTTGGAAGATTCCACCCTATATATGTACTATGTCCATCATTTTTTCTATATTTGTACAGAGATAGTCATATTTTTATGTGACACTTGTGTATTATTTTAATTTAAACTTGCACATGCAGTATGAGCTAGTAGTTCATAATACCTATATATGCACTCTTAGGTAAGAACAATTAGGAGCTAATTTTAGTTTGAGAACAAAAATCTTGAAAACAGTACAAAAAGTTTCAGCCAACGGGCCTTTCTCTACAGGAGTGATGTCCGACCATATTTGCTACAGCGCAATATTGTCAGTTCTATTGCTAATTTTTCCACTATTACAAAACTCGATGAAGAGTTGATTGGAATAAGAAATAAAGAGCATACCGCCAAGGCGAGGCATGACTTCATCTGGTCAACATATTTGACATCTTTTCAGAAATTATTACCACTCTTTGATGGAGACGACTGCTGCCAACTTTACGATATTTTTTTTCACTGATTTCTTAAAATACAAGTAATCAGAATTTGAAAATTTGGTTGACCTGTGATGTGAATAGAATTGAAACAGATGACATCACATGTAGCTTCAATTGAATCATTCTCACCAGATTGGGGATATTTTTTCTTTCCTCTTTTATCCATAAAAAAAATCCATGCTGTTTCTCGGTGGGTGGTTTTTACCTTCATCAATGGACCATTTAAAGGGTGAGTCAAAACACTGGCAAAACTCGGTTGCTGTGGTTACAGAGCACAGCTTCATCATCAGGGAGACAGCATTTACTAAGCTGAGTTAAAAGGGTGACTGAACTGTATGGAAAACATTGCCAGATGCAGGCATTCACTGAATGAGAAGGCCAGCTCTGATTTATGCTATGAAAGAAGATTTTCTTGGGAACAAAACCCATCGTGATCAATTTTATGAGTACGAGAAATTACCACGAGACAGATTGGGGTGTAATCTTTGACATGGTCGAATTAATCCTAGAATTGAAGTTTGACTTTGGTTCAGAATAGTACACCAAAATATGTACAAAAAACCGATAAAATAATTTTTGAGCTTGAAAGGGTCTAATAAAACCACACGAAAAATATCCCCTCATCAGGTTTCATATATTTGAACAATTGTAGGGCGCTGAAATTAAATTCTGTGAAATTTGAACAACCTAAACTTCAACAAAGAACAATGGCTCGAACAGTTGACAAATTCCAAGAGCCAGTTCTAATCATGTAACACACTTGACGCTAAAAAATTAATTTAATTATTGTCTTTTCAGCAGTACGCTTGTAAAATCGATTTTATCCCCTTAATGAAAATGTCTCGGTTGAGAAGCTTGATTGTGGGTTAAGTGGTCATTGATGGAACTGTACAATAACACCTGCCTGGCGTGTCTAATTTCAGACAAATTAAAGCCAGTAAATCTCAATGGTCAATTCTGAGTACCGATATTTGGGATTCATTCTTTGTTCGTTCCTTATTGAAATTTCAAAACAGTCAATCGGCCAAATGGAAACAATTTAATACCAAAAGAATGGATATCTCATATAATTGTTTGATTGGGCATCAGTGAGCACTCTGAGCCTATTTGGCATGTCACTTACTCATAGCATTCTCTCTCACTCAAGGACATATTATTTCACATATAGAGCTGATGCTAAACCCTTTGAGTGCTGTAATTTTTTCCCACCAAAATTGTTATTCAACATTTTCCCAATTTATATGAATTTTTCTGTAATTTTTTTTGATAATTTTGGACCAAATGGACGTCACATTTCATTAGCTACAGTTTTTTATCAAAATTTTGGCAGAACTCTGAAAAAATTTCCAGGACTGTACATTTTTCCCCCTTGATTTTTCAGTCTTTGAGCTTCAAATACTATTTCCCAGGACAAGGTTGTCCGCAGTAATCGAGTCAAAATTTCTTCACTGTAATTGGAATTGCACAACAGCATAGGTTATAGCTTAACAGCTTTATCAACTTTCCATGATTCATTGGCGATGATTTCATTTTTCCCGGATTTTCAATAACTTTTCCAGAAGGGGGTTGACTCTTCCAGGATTATCTAGGCGCCTCCTAAAGACCATCAGCACACACATCACTTATCACTAAGTGGTTTGGCTCTTCTGGTGCGGCGAGATCTGTTTACTGGTCAGGGGAATGCTGGGATCACTTACCATAAACCAGGGATAGAAATACTTTTTTATTTCTTGTGGCAAAAGTTTGCCACCAGATATAAAATCAGGTGGCAATTATGAAAAATCTGGTGGCAGTTTAACACACCATGTGATCGGTATAATACAACATTTTGTCATTGCCACATACTCATTCTAATTTATAAATTCTTGAAAATATGGTGAGTACACGTACACACATACACACGTACACGTACACAGGTACACACGTACACACAAAAAGTCAACTCATACTGCAGGCCTCAAAAAAATTTTTTTCAAACTTACTAACCGTTGGACACGTGAATTTCATTTTTACTTGCCCGAGAGGAAAAATTACTTGCCCTAAATTTCTAATAACTGTACCAGTAATTTGTAACAGAGAGCAAGAGTTTGGCCATATGAAATGAATTCAAAGAGTGAAAAAACAGATTCAAACATGAACTATATCTTGTTAAAATGAAGGAATATTACCAAATCTGAAATGTCGCAGAAGAAATGTGAGAATACTTTAGTCCTTTCTATAGATTTGGCCATCTAGAAAACATCTTTGAATTTGGAATTTTTCCACAACCAAATCCAAATTAAAATCTTTGCATAAGATTAATAAGATTGTGTGATTTACAATGTGCATGGCTAGCTGCTGCACTTTATTATCAAGCTGAGATCACAAACAACTGCTCTGCTAGTGTTTATCTGCCAATGCATACGCACATGTACTGGTACATCTGCAACCCTTTTACTGTTTACATGTTTGCTCACCGAGCACAGCAGGCCTTCAAAGTTTTATTTTGATAAATGTATTCGTCAAGAGAGCAGATTCAAGTTTCGTTTTCGTTACTATTCAGTGCAGATTTGTTTTCTCTAAGTGAGAGCCGATCCCTAACAACCAAGGTCACGTAATTTGAAACTGTCTGCAACTCACGCAATACGTAGCTGCAATATGTGGCCTCCTTGGTCGACTGAGCCCGTTTCGACTATGATGTGAACTTGTACTTTTTCAACTGGGTGTTGATTTGCGTTGAACAGTAAGCATTGCCGAGATCCATGGCTTCGAATAAGTTTACATCCATTTACCAAGCACATGGTGCAATTACACTATCGCGTGAAGCCGATCGACTGTCATACAACTCATACACTTGCACAAAGAGAACGGCTACCACTGTCAAGAGCATACCCTTTACGGCACACATACAAAACAGTGAGTTCACTCCGTGTCGTCGGAGAGAACATGTCGCAAAACTCTATTTTTACGACTTTTAGTGTTTTACAACAGCAAGAACGATCATTTTGCGATGTCGGGCGGATTCTCAAGGGTTTTCAGAAAAAAAACTTCTGAGAGTTGAAGGACTTACAATGATTGTAGGCGTGCACAGACCTAATGAAATACGTTTTCAAGCTTGAATTGTCCAGAGCTTCTCTACTACCTCCATGGTTAATTCAACCGCTGGTGCACTTGCTCGTCGGACGGGAAGCATATTGATTTTACTTGCCCGAACGCAAAATTCACTAGCCACGGGCGTCGGGCGATAGGAATTTTTGAGCCCTGTGCTGGCTAATGAATTGCAAGTATTTATTATTATTTAATTCATGCAGGCTGCAGTTTGGCTTTGTTTTCAAAATGTCACAACATGCTTTTATCTTGTGCCGTATGACTGCATATGCGGCTATCACAGAGGGCAACAACATGTCAAGTGTACAAAAGCTGCTGTCATCGATATGGAGATTAGCCAATCACAAGTTTGGATTCACGCTATGTTTTCATTCATGCCAAAATGTCGCAATTAGTTTGGGTTTTTTTGCTAATGAGTTTTTCCGCCGTCAGACAACGCGTGTTCATTCAGTGTTCCTTCATTCCAGCCGTAGGATCGATGATATGATGACCCAAAATTTAGTGGCAGAAAAATACCACCAGAAAAAAATTTTGGTGGCAGATTGACAGTTTTTGGTGGCAAATGCCACCATTGCCACCGATTATTTCGAACACTGCATAAACAAAGGGGGATTAGAGTTTGGCATATGAAGATGCAGGTCGGATACGCATCAATCAATGCAGGATGTACCCCTGCTTCTCATGATTTTCTTCCGAGGAGAAATTCATCTTACGCACTGAGTTGTATTATTGCCAAAACCACCACACCCTACCATGCATGTCATGCACTCTGCTCTAAAGAAAGCACTTGCTTAGGACAAACAGCAAAATATAGCACTGGGAACTTTCAAATTCCATTTCTAATTTGTCTTTATCCGCTGTACGTACACCTTTCTCACGTGCGTCATTAGCCCAGAAGCAACACCCTGAGGGAACTCTAGACAGCAGGTCAAGTACCATCCACACACGTAATCAGCCGCTATAACCAGGTGCCTGCCAATTTCCATCATATTTTTAGCAGCACAATCGATAATACAGATGTCATTACTTTCAATTGCTGAGTCCTGGTGGACCATTTTTTCGATTGGCATGAATGTGCCTTCACACTGAAGTCTCCTCCATATTATTTCATTCTGACAAGCAGCAAAAAAAGTTTTACAAATGGCATACCGTGCTGCACTTCTGAAATTCTAAACTGTATATCCAAAAACTATAGAAAGGAAAGTGGCTGTAACTATTTTTAGATTTCTTGGGATGTACCAGTACAGGCCATTCTCAAAATGTGAACATTACAAATAATGTAAATCAATACATATCATACAAATAACATATTGTTATATATTGTTTGAAAGTTGACTTGTGGAGGAACAGGCAGGTTCCAGTTTCAACTGATATTGGAATGGTAGGCTGCTAGTAGCCTGGCCATCAGCTGTAGTTTTCAAACAATCAAGCATGTAAACGACATTCTACGGACATGATCGAAAAACCACAGCCTTGCCTAATTTGCATGAATATCCCGTAATATTTTCATAGACATTTTTGTTAATGAATAGGACACATAGCTGGTGTGACTGACGTAGGTGTGTATGTTGAGCAAGACTGATGTAAAACCATTGATCAGTATCCACTCCATGACCCACACTGAATAGTAATTCACCACCAGATAAGGCACACAGGTTAATATATTACTGTTTTGATACTTTTTTATAGGCTTGTCCTCAAGTCATCAAAATTGTAAGAATTCCTAATATCGATAGAACTCATTTTCAATTGGACACAAGGTTGTATTTTATAGTGTGAAGACGATTACGGGCAATATGTTATGCATGGAAAAAGTACTGAGCCAATGCCACAGTTAGGTTGTCTGGGTCTTAAATACTAAAAGTTAAAGGTAAAACCAGTTCTAGGAACTTTATACATGTATAAAATCAAATGGAATCTGGTTTCTTGGCAACCACGGAATAAAACTAAAAGACTTGCATGTTCAAGTCAGTTTTCAATTCCTACAGCTTATTCGATTTTCCTCCTGAAATTTTCAGTGAAATATTTGTAACCCATTTCAGCCCTACTTCAAGTTTACTACTATCTCGTTTCGTAGTTCATGGGAATGAATTTTTGAAAAATACACAGATGAATGCAGCACTGGAGACAGCTTATAAAGAAACTACCCCTGCCTTATCATGCTGAACTTGTTTCTCAGTGCGTGATGAGAAGTAACTCAGATGATGAAACTTCACTGAGTATGGTTGATAGCTGACGTGTGTTCTATGCAACTGAACTCCTCTTAAAATCCTGCTTGGCTGTTCTTTTTTCTCAGATTTATAAGGAGAATGAATTATGCTATTTGACAGCATGGGAAAAATCTATCTCCAGCTACAGAGCAGGGGGAAAACCTACTCCTGCTTATGCGCCAAATCAGTCATGAAACTATTAATGCGGAGTAACCATTTTATAATACAGAAAAATTCACAAGCATCGTGAAATATGATGTTAGCCGTGGTTTGAAATTGCCACTTTTTATTGACAATTTGCAGTCCAGAAGAAATTTTACCTTCAAAGTTATGACAAATAGGATTGCCAACAGACCTGATATTGAAAAATCCTGCACCGTAAAGTATTATTAATGGCACAAGAGGTCATAGTTGTGCTGTGACAAATATCGTTTTCCATTTTCAGAACAGGCCATTCATGTTATGAGCAAAATAGTCATCAATAGAACTTGACAGAAATCACTGGGACCAAAGAAAAGCCAGTACCGGTAAACACACCAACAGAAAGATTTTTTTACAGTCCAATCTTACTGTAGTAGCTTATCATAGGGCACAACTCCCTTTCTTTTGAAATACCGTTAGTCAATCAGAATCTATTTTCAGACCATGTTTCTCTATACTGTTCTGGTTGGCAACCAAAATAATATTAATCCAAACGATATATTTGCATAGGAAAGAGCATCACTGATGAAGTTAACAGGCTTACTAAATTTCCAAGTTCTCAAGAAATCCAAATTTCCAGTCTTGTATCTGAATTTGACCAGTGACAATAATTAGTTCTCATTATTATACAATGGTTAAACAGGTTATTGGCCTTCGTTTCAGCAATAAGACTGGTGCCCTTCCTTACCTCACTCGGCAAGCAAGATTGATTTTGTAACATTTGAATAAAAGTGACATCATGGGACTACAAAACTTTATCATATGATCTGCTGTACAATAAGCAAGCATCAATCATATATGAGTGTGTTTCTTGTCTTCTTATGTTTTTTTTCCTTTTTTGTACAGACTGGAGGCCCATCATTTTGTATTAGTTTTTTTTCTTAATCTTGATACAATGATATGAAAAGAGAACAACACACACTGCTGCATCTTCATCTCATCCTTCACAGGAAAGGTCGTCACGGTTACAAAGGAGGAAAGTTAAATACGCACAGCCAGACAAGCAACTGGATGGTTGCCAGGACAACGCACATCAAGATCTCAAGATGAGGAATGGTAAGAGGACAGGGGCACTGTCATCTGTGAGAAAGGTTCTCCTTGAAATGGAATACTTATTGATCCAAACTTGTTGAATGCCTATCTGATCATGATGTTGAGGGTAGGAGTGGTACTACTGAGGCTGCCATTCACGCACTACATCACTATAAAAAGACAATAAACCATATGTACATGAAATGCATGTCTGAAATAATCCTACCAGTTTTAATGGTTTTATGATATAAAATATTTACAAGATAAAGAAAAAAGAAGATTTCATGTTTTACAAAGCAACCATAGTCAGGTGCATCCTGGGAAATCATAGTATTCTGGCTTCTGATGATGTGATAATTGGTCTTCTTGTTCTTTACTTCAAAATCAGAAAGGCATTTGTCAATAAATGGATTGATGGATAGAGGATGGATGGACGGATTGATGTATGGATGGAAGGATGGGCAGATGGATTGATGGACAGATGGATGGATGGATATGGATGGACAAGATGGATGGACAGATAGATAGACAGAAGGATGGAAGGATGGACAGATGGATGGACGGACAGATAGACGGAAGGATGGATGGATCGGTGGATGGACAGATGGATAGATGTCAAAACTGATCAAAACTGAAGCAAAGACTTGCTTCTTCTTTACAGTCTTCACTCTTTGCATACAACAGGCAAATAAGGATAAGAACATGCAGCTATCTCTACATCAGATTTTATCAATCAGATTGATGGCTGGCAAGAGAGAAGGGGAGACAGAAACATGGATGCATACATGCAGACATGCACACACTGTATTTGAAAACGCCATCCTTTCCTCTGAAGTCTTTATCATTCACTGGGGCAAAAAATGCTAAGCATTACGATTAGACTTTGACTTCTTTCTCAGAAACGGAGAGGCTAATAGCATGGGCGTCTCAAACAAGCAACGATCCATTTTACATGGCCACATTACGTAAGTCTAGAAGCCGAGGAGAGTAGTTACTGGGGGGCAAATGCTCTGCTTGTTGCTTATTCCACTGCAGCAGATTACCGTAGATGGATGCTTGGAGACCTGGAGTTACTGACAAGTTGAAAATGTCACTGATGAAGGCCACGGTACACAGATCCCGTACGCCTCTGGCAGTGATAGTCTCCACACCTGATTCATGTTGTTAAGCTGGTATCACATTGCATTGGAAAAAAACCCACAAGTTGAAAAAGCTGAGGGAAATTTCAGTGTAGAGACCGATCTCTATCCACCTCCATCAACTTTCTGTTTGGCTTTTGTGGAAAATACATAATAATTATTATTCAAAAAAGACAGTGATGCTATAATAACAAAATCTTTGACCATATTTGAGATTTACAAATTATCCTGAACCACACTGTGCAACTAGCAAAAGGGTTGTCCAATATTGATTGCTGGTAAAAACATTAAGACCATTTGATTTCACTTGAAATGATGTTATCTCAGTTACACTTATTGATTTTTTGTCAATTGTCAAGTCGCTCTCAATCTATCACTAAGTTTTCCTGCAGTGGTTTCTTTCACAAGGGGGAATGTGCCCTTCCGCTTGAAAATTTGGGAGGATTTGGTTCTGATTGAGGGGACCATAAGAATGATGCAAATATAAGATATGCAAATTGAGGTTTTTATTGTCTTAACAAATTAAGGTTAAGGTGTGGATAAAATATCCAATTACAGAAAAGTCTACCACAAAGAATACATCAATATCAACAACCAATTTGCCACAATTCAAAAGCACCGAACTGAAGAATATAAAACGTTGGCTGCTGTTGCCATGGGAACATAGCATGGGTGATGCTGACTCATAGTGATGAAGTTGCCAAGGTTACTAAACAGATCACCTATTAGCATGTTTTCCAATGCCTCAATGCACTTTCCCTGATATATCTGAATGATGGGACACACGTAAGGTGCTGCAAAAATCATGAAGGCATCAACACTCAGTTCAGTACAAACTGTCAGACATTAATTGAGTCAACTTTCTCTCTCCCAAAGTAGGCAGCATTTTCCGACTGATTACGACCTTATGATTGGCCTGCTCTCACTCTGTAGAGCATAAACCTCTTCCAGATATTCAAACTGTGCATTTGCCATCAAGACTTCATCACAATTTTCCTGGTCTTTTTCCTCTTTCTGGTCAATGACTCAGATATACCTTAATCTTTTATTTCGCCAAACACTGCAATGACAGGTCCCGCATGTGCTTTGGTTGTGAGGAAACACCAGACACTCTATGGGCACTTGCGAGGTCATTTATTTCAAAAATTTGTAAAGCCAAGACGATCAGCTTTGTGTCATTTCACAGGTGGGCGTTTGTGTGTATTATGAACATTGAAAATAACAATGCTCAGCTGATGATGAAACAACTTCAATTTTTTTCATCATGTTGTAGAAGTTTGCAATTAAAAAGGAAATATACATGAAGTTGTTACTTTCTACTGCAATATCAATCATCATTTGTTCAAGAAAATGTACATCTCCTTCACCTTAAAAGTATATATTTACATAGCATTTACCTTGCTAACATGATACACATTTACATAGAAATACAATTTTTCGTTGACAAGTGAATTTCACTTTCAATTGGAATTCATTGGGACACCACACCATGCTGGCTACGTTGAATATTTCAGCACTATGGATTTCAACTTGACTTTGGGGGATAAACAAGAAACTGTTGATTGCAAACCTGCAGAAAAAAAGCAGGAAGAAGCATCAAGAGCTAAACTGGGCTTTTGGTATGGCGATCTGTTTCATCATCCATCAACTTGACTGTGCACTGCATTATACATGTGTCTCAACAGTGTTCATTACGATATTGTTACATCCCGTTCTTTTGAGGGGACTACATTCTCTTGAAGCAAACTCATTTTCCACGGATACCGGCCATTTGTCAGAAAATCAGTCGCTCCAGATTACGAGTCATGCCCACTAGAAATGGTTGCATCTTCAAAACGAGGTGCAGAAATCCCAACTGAGTTTGAAGATTTAGTTTGTTTGCATGGGCAAACTGCATTTTCAGTATGCAAAGCTTAAACTTGCCTCCCAGCATGCAAACACGTCTGACTTTCTTTGTTTAGGAAAGGAATGAAATTAATATCTTTCATAATAGATGATATATCTGCAACCCTACAAAAGCCAATAATCCCCTTGAGATTTAAACTAATTCTTCAGGACATTTTTACACAGTTGACAATTCTGCCTAATGACGGGTAAATTGCTGATAACAGTCTTGAATCTTGGCTGTAGGAGTAGTGCCTAAATTTGTAGAGCACCAACTCATGTATTTTTAATTCTGGTGAAATGAAGTGAATTGTCTGCCTGTCCCATTGTTCAAAACGATTACAGTGATGTAAATTACTAATGAGAAAAGTTTGCTATTGCCTGTGCTGTAGACGACTTGGTACATAGTTACTCCTGGCAGCTGGAAAATTAAACGGTATATGCACTTTTCCTACATTAAAAAAATTATTATTAAGGCATCCTCTAATAACTTGAAGGAAAACGGTCCCGTGTCTAGTTGGGCGCTTAATCTTTATGAAAACGGGAAAGCTTGTGAGAAGAATATACAACAAGAATTACATCAATCACTTTTAGAAATCTCATGAGTATATTATGATAATCCACTGAGTATAATCTACTCTCACCCACCAGTGTTCCCTGCTGTGTTATTTACTGTGCAGGTGTCTTTCACAGAAATACACAATCTATAAAAAGATAACAGTTGGTGTGGTAGGACTCAATATTGCCTGACATATGCAAGTGTATTTAACATAATATACACTTTAAATTTAAAGGGGCAGTGCATGAAACAATGTTGTATTCATTTACAAAGGTACATGGTCGTTTTGTTCATTTTACCAATTCGATGGATAGTTCCTATTCTTGCCTGTGGCTTGCAGGTAGTATTTGTAGAAACTTTTATACATTTGGAAATAATAAATGATGGTCTAGATTAGCGCTCACATACTATATTTACATGTTTCAGTGAGAAAAAATTTGCTAAAATTGGCTGGTAAACCTAGCCGAGCAGTTGTGAATATCATGTCCTCACTATTACACAAAATGTCGATGCCGTACATTGTGATCATCAAATCCCATCAAGAATTGACCCAAATTTCCATCATGACACTTAATGCACAGGTTAACAAAAATGTCATACAGGTATTTAGCATCTGATCCTATTCAAACTGTCTTGTCACTGGAGAATGCAAAGGTTCTTTCCGGAGATTTTTTCCGGTCACAAAACTGTTAGTTGTAAAGTCGGCTTGATTTACTGTTCACTGCAAATAGCAAATGGAATGATTGATCCGGTGGAATTCCCCTGTGCGAGAATTTCCCGCTGGACACCTAAAGCTAATCTGGCTCTACAATGGATGCAGATTAAACTTAGAAACTGATGGGTTCTGTGACACAGTGCTCGTAGAAGAGCAATATTGTTGCAAAATCTTTGATGTCTTCATTTCAAACACCGCAATCAAATTTGTTTAGTGAGAGTGACAAAAGAGTTTACAGAAGTTTCTATATTGAACCATAATCCCCAAAATGACTGTGGACAGCCTAGAGGAGAATTATTGACAATGTTGTAATGAAGTACCTAATAATTTCATAATTACAGAATGTCAAAAGCCATTTTTGAAATCTATATGTGGGTGCCCACTTCACATTTCATTTTTTTGAAGACTGCAAATTCTGACACTTGGTGACATGAAGCAGCTACGAAGACTTAAAAAAGACTTGCATGCATCTACAAACCATGCTACAGATGGCACTGACTTTGCACTATGGTTCTGACCTTGACCACAAAACCGACAAACGCTTCAAATGCAAAATTTCAATAGGAAGCCTAGAGTCTAAACTATTCTAAGTGTTGACAGTAACCCTTAACATAGCATTCATTGCATCTTGGTTTATCAATTGCATCTGTAATCACCAGTATTTATTAATTTTTTTATATTTAATATCACAACACAGCTGAGGCCAATAAGCTTGCACGGAGTAGGATTTGAAATGCAATTTCCATTGAAAGTGACAGTTCACTGTTCACAGGAATTGTATTGTTTGATAAAATGTTTTTAAGGATACTCTATTACTCATCTTCAAGTTTGTCAAGAGCGTTGATGGCGTCACTGGCTATGCATATGCTAGGAATAGCATCATAGCAAAGCAAAGCATCCCATAGGGCAGGGAACGAGTCAATGCGTGCTAATACAGCAGCTTGCTAAGCCAGTGACCCTTGACACAAGGCAATGAAGAATGATATATATTTCATCCCAAACGAAAATGTTGGTGTGGACATCTTGTTAAATGTGTGTTGTAGTTACTCTAGTACAAGCTTTGAATTCAACTCTGGAATGGAAATATCTTTATTGTGTCAATATTTTCTATCCATGACAAAGCACCCACTAAATCACATGTTACAATGCTAGTGACTAGTGCTCCTTCATTTATCATTAGGTATGCATTTTTGGATGCCCTGGTTCTGATGTTTCGGAAAATATTTCAAAATTTATCACTTACTGACATGTAAGTTTTCATTTGTGTCATCTACCATAGAACACATTCATGTCTATTTTGAAGGATTTTTTTCCCCAATTTGAAAGGCAGTTATTAGATTGCTATGTTGGTTGTAATCAGGACAAATCAGATTGCAAATAAATAACAGAAATCAATATCTAGGAACACTAATTAATGTCTGCGTGTCCATTTCGCTACCCAAAATAATCCATCAAAACAGCAGTGTGAAATATGATCAAAATCACTCAGAACAAACCTGATAAAGATAACATCTTAAAGGAAATGAAACATTCATTTTTTTTGTTTAAAAAACATCATAATTTCTGGGATGATACGACGACTGCTGAAGTGACTTCAAAGCTTGCACGATTGATGCGATTTTGATTATACTTCATATGCTATCTGAGAAAAGCTGGGAAGATTGAAAAGTTCTGTGAAAGCACTTGCAAATTGAAATCTCAATCTTTGATTCATTGTTTGCCGTACAAATTGAGATATACTTTTAATGGGGTAGCGATAAAGGCACAATTGACAGCCACTGAGTGATAACGTACTGACGGTAACTGAGTAAGGGTTAACGCATGCAATTTGGCCGTGAATTTATTAGTTGTGGCTGAAACTGAAAGAAAAATAAATTTGCAAAGCAATGCTTTGCCAAGGGGTATACTGGCACAACATTGCAGCAAATACATGTGTTTCAACATAAGCATGCAACCATGCTATGTTAACGATACACTGTTGGGCATGTTTAAAATACCTTTGATCATAGAGAGTATGTTAAGTTCAATATTTGAAAACAATAAGGAGCCTATCTGTAGCAGTTCGGTTACAAATTATCATTGGAGCGTATGTTATGCTTTGAATAGTAAATGCCATCAACATGTATGCAATACTATACTCAGATGAGCCACGCTGGTCCTTGTTTGCGTAAAAACTGATGTGATATCAGAGACTGCAAAAATTAGCTTTGACTATGATAACAGGATAAAATATTTGTAGGGGCACTCAACTGGCGCACATATTCTGATATCAGCCTATCGGCAAGAAATCATCTGCAAACAGCTGGAAGTGTCTATTTATTTGCAAAGATGATATGTCACAGTCATTTCACTGGAGGATTTATCACATTAATTTGCATATGAAAAAGCATTTCTGCCTTATTTACATGTCATTTGCATATGATATGATGATTCATAAACACATTAACTTGCTGTGTAATATTTGATGTCTCTACAACTCATTGTCTCCAATCATTTCTCATTTACTAAATCTCTTACACAATGAATATCAAACCCTACATAATTGTATATCCACTTGGTTTCTAAAAGACCTATTCTTCAAAAACGAATGCATTATAAAATTTCGAAAACCATATCCAAATTGAATCAGCACCCTTTTATGGTTTCTGAATTTATGATCTGCATATCATTCAGTGGTACTGAAAGTACACATCTAAAATTTAGCAATTCAAGCTTCAGATAAACGCACTGTTGAATAGCTGCTTTGACTAGAATAGGATATCTTTCATCATTCTTGACTTGATTTGCCGCCATCATAACATTACTCATCTCTTTCATACCCCAAATTTTACTTGAGTTTCCAGACGCTGTATTTTACCTGCAAATATTAGAGCGTTGACATTGTTGTTTCTGCAAAAGAGCTTCTGCGAAACTTGCCAGCCATCACAGCTAAGTTCACAAAGTCTGTTGCCATGGCAACACCCAGTGAAAAGTTCACAGAGTGAAATCTCTACTGAAACACAACATCCGCACTTTTGCTTGAAAGGAAACATTTCCATGAAAGTCACTGGATTTACTTACTAAACAACCCAAAACGATGGTCCTTCTCTCAGTTGAATGCTAACAATTTTGCTTCTTGAATAACCGCAAAATTTCACTAAATGTTCCATTATCTGAGCGTTCATGACATACAAGATCGAATAATGTGGTATGAAGAGGGGATTAAGTGTCCCTGAATAGCGGCCATTTGGCGTCCTTAAGTCGCATGAATGATCGTGTAAGCGGCAAACACAGCCTCCCCGTTCAGACGGTAATTGGAATTCTGAAAGCACCATGATTAAATAAAGTGAGGTGAGGACTCAGTATGTACAAGTCTGTCGCTATGGCAACATAAATGTTGGCATTGCCCTAACAAGCAACTTCTCCAGGTCTTCTAATCTTCTAATAACTATAAATTTGCTAATCTATATATATATATATATATATATATATATATATATATATATATATATATATATATATATATATATATTATATATATATATATATATATATATATATATATATATATATATGCACACACACATACACATCCGGTTAAAATTGATGACAAGTTGAAATCACCAGATATGAACTGAAAATGCTCACGTGTTTCATTATATATTGCAGTTATGTGTAAATTTGAACCTTTGTCACATGTTTGCAACTTCATTGAAAGTATTATGATCAATATAATGAACAATATTCACCACCGATTAATTCTAAAAGGTCATGAAGTATACAAATATGTAATTAGCTGAAATGAAAATATTAAAGTTCTTTGACTGCTGTCATTGTATCACCACTTTATATAGCAAGTGTAATTACCTTTGGCCAAGTCCTTCAAGCCATATATGCCGAACTGTGAAAGCTCATTAGATATGCAAATTATAAATTAGCTGACATGAAAATGTGAAATGACTTTTGATATTTTTTTAACCTGGTATAATCATCAATGTACATAGCATGTTTTGCCAACTTTGATCAAGTGAATCTCAGAGGAAAGATCATTGAAAATGCAAATTAGGAATTGGCTGAAGGAAAATTGCTTAATGACTTTCAATAATGCTGTATCATAGTATCTTTAATGTGTATAGCAAGTTTCATCAACTTTGGTCCAGTCAAATCAGATATATATCCCTAATTATGAAAATTCCTTTAATATGCAAATTAGGAATTGGCTGAAGTAAAAATGTCTTTTGGCTTTCAATAATGTTACATCACAGTATCTTTGATGTATATAGCAAGTTTCAATAACTAAATTTAAGTTAATTCAGATATATATCCCTAATTAAGAAAGTCCATTAAATATAAAAATTCAGAATTGGCTGAAGTAAAAATGGTTAATGACTTTTCAAGAATGTTGTATCATAGTAACTTCAATACATGTAGCAAGTTTCATCAACAATGGTCCAGTCAATTCAAATATATATCCCTAATTAGCAAAGTTCATTAAATATGCAAATTGGGAATTGGGTGAAGTTAAAATGCTTTAGGTGGTTGGAAAGGCTAGAGCGTCACTTATAAATTTCAACAAAACTATTAAAATATAAAAGTAGTCAACATTCCCTGTGGAATAAAAAAAACTAGACATTTGGGCACAAAGGCATTGCAGAGTTATAGCCTGTTAAAACTTCTGAAAAACTGACCAAATAAGAAGAAGTTGGGGAGTCCTTAGTGTATTAACTATGGTAGAGGTCCCCTAGCTTTTAATAAAATGTTTGAAAAGGGAAAGTCATTATTTGCTGTTTTTCAGGAAAGTTTGACAAGGCGGTGCTGGCATTCAGAGTGAGTGACTGCTATCGTAAATGCATTTTTAGATTCTTTGAGTGTCAAAGAGGTGTCAAAAGTGAGATTAACCAAAAAAACTGCTCTATGACTTCAAAAGAGGGGTGCAAATATGGCTTGTTTTCAACATTTTTGACAGAATAACAGTTTTCCTACATAATTGTATACCAATTTAATCCAACTTTGAAATGAGATATGGACATGGAATTTTACAGCCTATTAACAAGGTTACAGATAAGATTTGTGCGGCACAATTTTCCTGTATTCAAAGTACTTTTTGAAAAATCACATTTTGAAATTTGAAAGAATTTTTAATAATTTTTTGATATAGAAACCCATGTAAAATCATAAAAACAAATTTTATTTACAAATCCTGCCGTACAAATCTTACAATAAATAGTGTCAACATATTTATTACTAATTTGGTAATATTAATACTATCCAATTATTATTAAATTCAAATATGTAAAAAAAATATGAAAAATTAAATTTTAATATTTACTGGTGTCATATTTCAAAATCATGGCTGCAAATATACAATTTTTTATATTCTTGGAGAAAATATTAACTAAGGGAGTTATCCTGAAAATTTGAACTAAATATCTTGATTCTAACACTTGAAATTTGACATTAACTCTGAGAAAAGAATTGGTGCAAAAATAGCCTTTCCAACCACCTTAACAACTTTCAATAATGTTAAATCATAGTATCTTCAATATACATACCAAGTTTGGTCAATTTTGATCCAGTCAAATCAGATATGTATCCCTGATTAGGAAAGTTCATTAAATATGCAAATTAGCAACTATCTTTCATGTCACCCCTTAATGGTTCCCACTTCTGATATATCTTGGTGTTATCAACATTCGTAGCAAATCTCATCAAATTGTGTGTAGTCATTTTTAATGTATATCCATTTTTTCTTAAATCATTAATTATGCGAATGAGCAAAAAGTATGCAAGCCAGACCCACCAAAAACTAATCAGTTCTTGCCATTTGCAAACTCAATCTATGTACCAGATTTGATTCTGATCTGATCAGCCATTTTTGAGATATCGGCTCAACAGACAGACAGACAGACAGACACACAGACAGACAGACAGACAACGCTGCGACATATGCTCACGTGTGTGAACACGTGAGCAAAAAACTTGGACGTTACTCAGTTTCACGCTACAAGGTGTCCTCTTATGGCAAACATCAGACACATGACTTGCCTGATGATCGCTTTACAGAGGACGCATGTCATAGCATGAAGCACTGAGTAACGTCCAATTTCTAACTTCAACTTGTCATCAGTTTTACATGTATAGAGCACCATATCAATGATATATTGAAGGTGGTCATCCAAAGCTAGAAATATATCACAGAGAATCGAAGAAAATTTCTGACTGATGCAACAGGAAATCGCATGAAGGAGCAAACTTTCATTAAGTGCTGGGAAACAGAAGCAAAAACAATGTTCCAATATTAACGTTTAACTTTATGAAGCATGCAACGATTGTATGATGCATTCACTACTTGAGATAAAGACATTACAAGTTGGGTGACAACCACAGCAAACAGACTTCTGCAAAACCTCAATCTCATTTTTGATGAAAGTACTCTTCGATATTAGCTCTCTATAGTAGCAGCCAAACGTGATTACTTGCTAATAGACTGTGGTGTAATATAGGCTATTCTGTATGATTGACGGACAGATCAATTTTCAAAGGTGACATCAAATTTTTTCAGCTACATGCACATATTAGACTTCCTGTGTTGCATTTTCAATCTGTAATAAATTTGTTCACTGCAACACATGGTGCGTTGACAAAAAAATAAATTGTTTGCCTGGCCAATTCTAAAAAAAATTGAATGGGTAGGCGAAATCATGAAAATGTGAAAAGGATGAAGAGAAAGGAGATGTGCCTGTTATTTTATTCTCAAAGGATTGGGATCACTGTGCGGCATCTTGACAGGGTGTTTGATTGTTACGACTATGCTTGTTCCAGATTACATTATTACTTTCATATCCAGGGAATATCCCGGCAGGATGGCACGCTGCTGAGTAGGGAAATAACACAATAAAACAGTATTCCATACGATGTGTCTTCCTTTTTTTACGATGTATGACATTTTATACGAATGTCATTCCAGTGCATATAAAGTACATACAATGCATAGGCTTGTTAGAAGTAACATTTGTACACAGAATGGATCAGGTCAGTGCCAGCTTTATTGAAATCAAGCTGTCTGTATCAGCCTTTCTGCATGCCACAATTTTCTATAAAAGTATTTTGTAGCTTCAAATCCCTTCCATATGTAGAGTTACAGAATATAATATTTTGTAGCGCACAATTTTTCCGTATGTGATAAAAGAAACCAATATTTACACGACTGCATATACGAGTACTTCTTTCTGAATTTATTATCAGCACATGCTGTATCACGGCAAATATGCAAAACATTTTAACCAGTCTGTAGTTTCATGTTGCATCAGCCTGTTAAAAGGATACCAAGCAAACTGAGATATCTTAGCCACATGCCAGATGGTAAAAATCAAAGCAATAGAACAACTAGATAATACTTAATTCATGCATCCACATTAATTCCAAAGTATGCGCTGGTCAAAGAAGAACGTTTCCCAAATAATAGAAGAAAAACGCATGCTCAAATGCGTTCACCTTAATGACATCCAATTAGGGCAGTTGACAGCTTTTCTGCCGCATTTCTCTCTCAAAAAGAAAGGAGTGTGTCACACAAGAGATAATTATCCTCATCCCCGGTTTCTTTTCACCTCTCCGAGCCAGAAGGGTGTTCTTTCAATTTTTTTTTTTGCGATAATTACTGCAAACACATTGTTGACCAAATCATTTGGTCCATTCAGATGTGGTGATAAAGTCAGCTAAGATACTGAAGATGAATTCACACTACAGTATACCGTGCATTGTATCACGGTCTGCACATCTAGGTTTGAACTGAAAATTATGATGGAAGAATGTCTTCCCACTGATGAGGATTTTCAATAATAACTTTTGTATGCACAAACTGCATATCTGAGCATCTGCTTATCAAAATGCTGTATCTAGTAACTGGAAAAAGAAAACATTTACTACTGAGTAAAGGAAGCAACAATCAATAAATGATTTGGAATGATAATGAACTTCAATGCATCATGTGACAACGTTCCACAACGAAAAATCAATACACTCTGTATATATTGTAGCAGCATTCAAAAATTATCCGCTTTATGGTTCTAATCATTGAACTTTTCAAAGTGGGAAAATGTATCACATGCATGTATACTTTTACAACTCTATACAAAGCTGCCATATTGGCAGAAAGATGCAATGTGGCATCAAGGTTACTGTCTCTATTTTCCCAGATCAGAGCAGATGTTGGATTTACGATCCATCCTTTATGTATACACTATTCCCTTTCACTGTAAACATGGACAGGAGCATTACAGTGAAAGTTAATGATCAAAATGGCGTACATGTGTTCATGGTTTTTATCACTTCTTACCAAACACAGCCTGTTTTGTATTCCCTGGGCACCGACTTTCCCATATTAAAACCCAAAAAGGTAAACATTTCTTTCAAGGCACGATGAGAGTACCGGTAGAGTAATTTTCTTCCAAAATAGATGTATTATCTCCAACACAGAAATAACAGCTGATGTGTAATTTTATCTATCCCCAACGGAAGCAATGTCTTAAAATACATATGCCAGTAAAATGGTGATGAAAATGTATGCTATCTTTCATTTAATACCAAGAGATGACAGAAATTCCCAAAGTAATAAAGAGATTTGCATTTCATTAGAACAGAATGTGCATCGTGATGCTGGATTGGATCTACTCTGTAGATGGTGAAAGTACAGAAACATAATTACTGGTATATTGAACTCTCATTGTCATTTTTTTTCAAAAAATCTTTGATACCCATGAAGATAAACAGGTATATAAATACATTCAGTCGACAAACATGCAAAGACACTGGTACTACTTTTAATTGGAAAGCTGGGTTTTCCTCTCAGGGAATTTCCCTGATAATGGTTTCTGATTCCTCAGGAATGGAAATGAGTTACTGGGCAGGATTACGGATGTCCCTGTTTCCCTACGAGACATGATAATCCTTCACTTTTTGCAATTTCTCTGCCTAAAGTTTCCGGTGCCCTAATGAACAGAGGGTCTACTGTTAAGACAGGAGGCAAGCGTTAACAAGATAGAACATCTTTGAATAACGGCAGATGACATTTGGATAAACCTGGCCACAGAAATGACTGGAAACTATGGGATAGAAAATAATTTGTGAGCTTCACAACATTATGTCAAGGCCCCATGAGAAATGCAAATAACTCAAAATTAATTCTATACAGAAGCAAAATGTTTATAAATGTTGAAAGAATAACATGAATACTCTTGCAAGAGGTGATATCCTTAAGGTAGTATGGGCCTCGAAAGTGAAAGACTTAAACTTTTGCTCAAACTTTCCTCAAGGAATCTTTCAACCATTCTATTTCAAAATCAAGAATAAAAATCAGGGGACACAGTGCAAATTTTGGTACTAGAGAAACATTTATCGATATTTGAAATTCAAAATGGCCACAATCCCTGTGTAAAACTCCATGGAGAAAAATACAACTTTTGATTTTCAAAAATCTAGGACGGTGAAAGTTTTTCTTTCTTTCTCAAAGAGCTTCAAAATGAGCCCCCAACGAGTGGTACTTCAGAAAAGAAATGGAAAAGTTTAAGAGTCCAAATATCTGTCCCTGAGGCGCATTCTACCCTAAAAACTCTTGGGAAAAGACTACTACGTGGAAACACTGCAACTTTGCACAAGGTATTTACAGCTAGCTCTGTGCATGACACAAATATTCCTGTACTGGGTAGAGGCTATGCAGCCTAAATGTACTGGTAAATGTACCGGTATGTGTACAGGAGCAGATGCATTTTGGTCATAATGAGCTTCAGATATTACCAGCAGTTTGGCAATTTAAGTCACAAGTGTGTACCAGGGATGTTTAAAGCATAAATCATCGAAGTCAATTGATTTTGATAGTGTGAAGGCCAAAGGGCAATCTGAATAGGGTTTACCAAAGCACTCTTAAACGTCAAGTATGCACATAAATGAAAAATTTTTGTTTTAGATTTACAATTCAGGTCTGGGAGAAAGGTCGGTGGGGAGAGCTGTGTCGGCGTAAATGAGATTAGCGTAGCACTGCAGAGGGAGAGGGAAATGTCAAGGTTTTGGGCAAGGTCAGTCAGAGTCAGCTGTACTGGATAAAACACACTGGTCATAATACTTGTAAAGATAACCTTAATATTCTAACAGCTTGATTAGCTTACTTCAAACACACACACCATTAAGACTTTTCCTAATCAACGGAAGTGTTGTAAATTCATCTCAAGCACTGTACACACTACAAGAATCCCATGACATACAGAGTACACATTATGACTGGCTCTGTCTTGATAATTACCGGCATGAGACTGACACTTTCACCTTGATTACACACATTTATCCTTTATCTTAATGACAGAAACTCGTTAAAAGACGTCTGTTGAGGTTTAGCACAGATTTGCACTGGGCAAATCAAAGTGATAATTGGGAAATTTAGCGTCAATTTTCTAGTATTTCAAGTTTGACACTCGCTAATTCACACAGGAGTGATTGTCATAAAAACTGAATACTTGTTTTACATTACCCCTACTATGAAATGGAAGAACCATTTCAAGAAACATGCACAAGAAAGTAATTCATCAAACCCATCAAACAGATACATGTTAATCGGATGGCTTAAAATGGCTAGGTCAATCAACAGGTGTTCATTGATTTCCTGGAATTGAAACTGTCTCCCTGAGTGATTTTTAAAGGTCCCTTGTTTTTTTACAGATAACATTTCTGAAAACATCTCTCATTTCAATGCAAATTAGTCAATGTTTGACTTTGTGGAAATAGCAAAAACACTGAAAAGTTCATGGATTCAAGGGGCAACTCCAAGAATCTTCCCGACAATGTTCCTTTTTTTAAGATGCAACATTTAAAAGAAAATATTCATTTAAAACTATTCTAATGGAGCTGTTCAAGCAGAATAGTCACCTCAATCACCAAAGACATCACGCTCAATAGTGAACAATCTTCCAGTGGTCACTTAAATATTACCAGAACAGAAAATTACCTCCCATTTTCTTCACAGCAACACAAACAAAAAAATTCACTTGGCCAAAATTGTAACCCAGGGACAACTGAGATAACAAACATAACTGCAAGCCTTAGGGAATTCAATGTTCCATCTAAGTTAACCCAGACAAAATGCACCGTTAGAACGTTAAATTGCTTTCGAGTTCCCCTTTATAACTGACAGCATCTTGTGAGAAGATCATTACATTTTGTGTAAGTTTTCAAATTGCTTCATTACGCTAATGGTTTGGTCTGCCTTCACAGTGAATAGAATCAATACTCAGGCTGTTAGGTTATATTGAAAGTGTCCCTACTTGTCAGGAGGACAAATTTTCTAATCCTATAGGTTCTCTTTGGGCAAAGCAAGGTTAATGTCTATGACAATCAGTTTATATCAATATCTTTAAGGAGAGCCTTTATGGTACAACAATTTGTCGATTTTTCTGCTGATTGTGTGTGGTTTTATTTTTTTTCATTTACGAACATTAATATTGTTCTAAAAGCTTAAAACAGCCAACGCTGCCTCAATGCTAAAAGGGCTAGGATGCATTTCAATACACTGGTTTATTGGTAATTTTAAGCCGAGATTTGGAGGAGGTGGTGGTAACACCTGTTAATTCTTGTCCACGCTTGTCTCTTTAAACCATGCAAATGGTGACAATGTGCAAATAAAGCAACTTTTCAACAGACATGTGCTAAAACTGTTAATGGTTGAATTTAATTGAACAGGCAGGAAACACTGTTCTTTATGCAATTGTTGAATTTCAAAATCTTCCCTATGCCTGCCGACTTTCTCATACAGCACTTCACATCTCCCAGATGATGCAACTTGCACAAATAGCTGCATCATCGTGCAAAACACCGAATACCCATGTGCTGAACTGAACATCAACTCAGGAACTATGAATCTACATTGCATACTGGGGAAGATGAACAAATATTAAAATCCCTGCGTAATCAATAAATCAAATTAACATCCATCCACGCAGATAATAGCTCCCCTGAACTTCTATTGACATTTTAAAATATGATGGCAATATCTGGTAATGCCATAGACGTATTAAACTGCCATGTTAGGTTTCATTACCAACCACAATAGTCTCATATAACAGGACTCTTTTTATAAATTGTCAAATGTATGTGCCACAAAAGACTGATCATAAATATGCAATACTGAGGGAATGGAAATAAATATAATATTAATGTCTCAGGACCTGAATAGGTATTTCATGCAAGTAGCACTCTGCTCTCAAAAAAGTTACCAGTGTGAAATTTTTCTAAACTGTGTTGCACAATAAGCTCAAGTTCTTCAATATACAGGTCATAGTGTGTTCTAGTATTACCATACATTGTTCAAAAAAATTGTCAGCTATGACAGGCTTATTGACTTTTTAAAGATTTCATCAAATCCATCAAATACTAACTGGTTGCCATATTCTCTATGACAATACTGCATAGTAACATCTCACTGATGTGTGATAAGTAGTTCATGATGTGCAAATCAATCTGATTACAATCAGCTGTAGAGATGTGCAGTTCTACTTCTACAACAGTCACTCCTACATGTTTACCCACAGGACACTCACCCTATCCCAACACTGGCTGGAATACATGTACGTCTAGTCGGTAAATATCCAAGGAATAACCATCACAGTTCTAGCGAGATGTGCTCAGTCATTTACCTTTTAATCAGAGTGTCAGCCATTTACATCTGTGGTCCTCTTTTTAGTGCCGGCCTGGAAAGCAGTATGGGATCCCTTGCAGGGTCCCACAGCACATCAGGCAACACGGTACCAGGCACCCACTTAAGGCCCATGACAGTAAACCCCCCCAAAAAAAATCAATGTAGGCAAGACCTAGCCCATAACAAATATACCATAAAGACAAAGCAAATAGGTAGAAGGCATGCCAATCTGTACATGTGATTTCAATCGGATTTTGTAAGTATGTGCACATGTGCCGCTAACATTTCAAAATATGATGTTTTATGAGCGTACAAAGGAAGTAATGCAAAGAAGGAAGTTTTGCAGAAACCTGAAATATTTTTCTCTGCTTTTACCTTATGGTCAAGGATGTAATACAAGATGTGGGCTGGACATTCTGGCATCACTGGGAAGTAGGCTGGATTTGGGCCATCATGACAGATACAACAGCAGCAGCAAATTGGCATTGCATGACCAACGCGTACCAGACGGCGCCGAGAGATATGTGAGACAGAGGTGAGAGACAGACTACAACCACACTGATCAACGATCTGACGTCGTCAAAATGTTTCCAGCTACATCCAAATCGCTGAGGTAATCAGGGCTGTGAACCTGTTCAGAGTATGGAAATGACCGTCGTTCTGTGAAATTTACAATGCAATCAACAAGTCACCATCCATTGCTGTGTCTCCCTGGCATCATTCTTCTTCATTTTCTATTTCTTTTCACAGGGTAACTAGAAGATTAAGTAGTCTGTAGACAAGTGAGTTCTTTCTCCATGGATAACATTTCAACTTACAGTGTATATCCTCTTATATTTTTCTCTGAATTTCCTGTAGTTATTCTGCGCTAAAGCGTTTCAAAGGTGATCACATCTTCAAGATTACACTGATGATCGCTGTACCGATATCATCAAAGATGTCACATCGTCATGGGATTTACTGAGATAGGATCAGCATATTACATATTTAATACACAGCACCTGTTGTTTTGGCACCTTATTGATGAAGCGCAAGCTTTGTTCGCAAGATTATGCAACTGAGGTGAACGTTCCAGAGAAGGACACCAAATTGTTAGGTATTTTTAACTATCTGTATTAACGACATCTGATGTTCTGCTAAAAAGAAAATATTAGATTGGGTGGCTTCACGCTGGCTAATATTCCAAAATTGAAAGTGAATGCAATCTTCCTCTCAATCAGTGTAAGCAAACACACAGAATAACATTCAGCTTTTGTGCAGCCACAGAGATTTATCAGGCAATGTTCCAATCGTTCAGCATTTTATTCTCATATCCATCAGACTTTCAGAATAATGACACTGTTTTTAATTTGGTACTGGTGCTGTGTTCACAGTCGTGAGTTCATCCACTTTCCTCGAAAGTCCAAAGGCAAACTTGTGAAGTCAGGCAGAGAACTTAGTTTTCTCTCAAGTCGAATCTGTCTCTCCTGAAAAGCCTCATCATCAGTGATATGCAATAGTAACCACAATCAACTGTGTGTCAGCACTCAAAGAAAGCTGGATTGCTGAATGGGAGCATATGTGCTTGATGATGTAAAGCTTCTGTCACGAAAAACAGGCACACAAAACTCATCTAGTCCATCAAATGCAAATCAGAACAGACGCGTTTGCTAGGTCTCAGCACATCAAATCACCTCAACTGGAACTGCAGACTGCCTGAGTGAAATGTGACCCCTGCACAGATCAGGGCTTTTACTGGCATTGATCCACTAAGCTGATGGGCTGTGAAAATGTTGACGCCGGAGAACTGTTGATGGAATACGGGCAGATTTTCATGGATGGTGAAAAATGTAAGCATTGCGGCAGAGAAACACATGAAGCCAACATGTGGGCATGCAAATGTGTGCTTGAAAGCTACGGCATACACAAATACATGACAGTCGTGAAATGCCTCATTCACGAAAGGTAAAGGAAGAAGAAGAAATTTAACAAACCATACACCACACACATCAGGATACTTCAGTCTACTTATCAATCAAAAAAATTTACATTTAGCTCATTCAATTCCCTTGAGAGAGAATGCAACATATGCTGCCAGTTGAATTACAAAAGGTTGTCCAGAAAAGTGGTTTGAACAATGTTCAAAAATACAATGGAAAAATAACCCGCCGAAATTCTATTCACTATCTCACATTGTGAGTAGCAGCATAAGGATGAATTACAAATTAATGCAAAGTTGTTACTTTTTCTTTTCAGAATTTATGAAATGCAAACACTGGGAATAATGCACCGTTGACAATTACATGCATAATGTTCAAAACATACATCTGGGACTTCAACTGCCAGAGAGGACCAAGCATGTTGCTTCTGATATGAATAGAAACAAAGCATGTGTTGTTTGCTTTAGATGTCATACCATTTTTTTTTTTAAACATGAGAATGGGAAAACTGGATGTCAAAACAGCAATACTGGCTATGGTGAATTTCATGGGGGAGGTGTACTAGTAGATGGTGGGGTGATTTTATAAATGGAACATCAACCTGCAGGGTAAAAGTGATCCTTCAAAAGCACTAAACGACGAACAAAACAGCGGTATACGGCAGCCCTTGGGCTTCCATGCTGAATATTGCGTTTGATTCCAGTTGAATTCGACCTCCCAGCTAACATGACAAGAAATTGCAAAATGTGTATTCACCCGTCAGCAAATTGAAAATACATATCGAAAAACTATCGAGGCTTTATTTCAGTAAACCATAATGCAACCCAATCACACAGCCATGCTTTCATGTATGTGCACGAACTCTATCAACACATGAAAGATTTCATTTCAGGCGTTGGAAAGGTACAACCCATCCAGACAAATCATATTCCTTCAAACCATCAATTTAAATCACCATATCGTTCATTGAAAAAAATTCCTCAAATATAAATTTATGAACACAAGGCCACTTAAGAACGAGATTGAAATCTGATAATATGGGGTTTTATTTGTCTGGACTCATGATAAATTAATCATCTTTTCGGCATTATTCCTTGTCAGCAGGTATTATCACAGGACAAAAATAAACAGACTGACTGAACATTTGCTAAAGGAACTTAAACCTTTTATAGGAGGATGTGAAATGCATACATAACCATCCACACTCACTTTAACGTATCATTTCAGCCAATGCATGTCTCTCTCTCTCTCTCTCTCTCTCTCTCTCTCTCTCACACACAACACTGAACAGTTCATACATATCATAATGCACCTCATCCAAATGTCTGTCACAATTTGTCAATGTACACTTGTGTTGTGTGCATCATTTAGGCACTGATATGTGCTACATCAGGATCCATATGTTCAAAGTGACTTAAAATTCAAGGACTTTCCAGGACTTTTTCAGCAATATCAAGGACATTTTGATGTCGTAAATATATTTTTCTTATATCGTTTGTAAACATGTCTTATTTTCATATATCATTTTACATATCATTTTTATAGTATCACCACTGATCGTCTCATCATCGTAGAAAATTGTGGGCAGATTATCAATTTTCCAGGGCTATTAAGGACTTATTTTCATTTCCAGGACTTTTCCAAGACTTTCCAGGAGCCTCTCCAGGATTTGCATGGGACCTGAACATGCAGTTACTGGTTAACAGTTTCAGACCAGTTACCCAACCGGGTAACAGCTTGGCTGACTGTTCCTTGGATACAGGTTAACCAGCACAACCTACAGCCATCAAGAAAATGTTATAGAAGATGGCAGTACGACAGGGAAAAATGATAACAGAGAAATTTCTTGGTTTTTCAGTGAGAAAATTAGATGAGATATGTTACAAAACACATATTGAGTTGCCATGTTTGTGTAACAGAAAATGTTTGTCTCTCCGGGGGCCTGTATAAAGTTGCCAGAAAAAGCGGTCTGTTTCATGCGGCTAGAGGTCAAGAGACACAGACTGTCTTTACAGGAAATGCAAGAATTCAATTTGGTATAAGATGTTTGAAGACATTAAACCTGTCAAAATGTATGTCACATATTCTAAATGTACTAGTACTCAATAGATGTGGTACTCAAATTAAGGAAATTCAGGAATTCTTTAAAATGCACCTTTTCCTTTTTCATGGAAAGGTGGATACTTTAAATCATATTTGTTCATCTTTAATAATTATCAGTCCTCACTCTAATGTATCATGTATTTTTACCTTTGTCTACACTTCACCACTGCATGCCTAAATCATACGGTGGAACTCCTATAGGTGGATCTACTGTCCCAGATTGTTCAACATATATCCACTGCTAAATAAGTCATAAGAATACATTATACATGTACAGTTTTGGTTTGGTGTTTCTTATCACATTTACCCTGCGGAGTGTATGTGCATTAGTCAAGCGACTCCAAATTACCTGAGCATGAGAAAAGGTTGGTTCGTTCCAGACAGGAAATTACGGGCAGTGTAAATATGTATTCACGATTTCTGTCTCAGTGCTACACTCGTGAATAGGCAATCACACCACAGTTATATCTCTGTGAGAGCATTTCATGTACAGAAAAAAACCCTAAAAACTGCATTTTCATCGCCGAAGGTATCACTTGCCGACACGGTGAGTGTTCATTGGAGAACACTTACTTGCTTTGCAAAATAATACATTCAAATTAAAGCAGGTATAAGACTCTCTTGAGCAATATAAATATATACTGGTATTCACTATTTATATCACAGTGCCAGACATTAAACCAATACAAATCAAGTTACCACATATATTTACAAGCCAAATTTCATGTTTAGAACGGCAGATATTTGACTTTTCCTAGCTAAAGAAGGCCACTTCAAGACATGTTGAATTTTTACACAAGTCGATGATTGATCCATGAATGGAAAATAAAAATGACAGAAAATGTAACCATTTTAATTGGATCATTTTCTACAGGGACTTTAGATACTATTTTCATTATTTTTGTTCAAGCAAACAAGTTATATTTTTATCTTCTCTAATTAAAAATAGGTTGAAAGACAGAGCATTGGTTTTGCAATCACAATACATTGGGTCATATGGAATTGTTGCCATGTGAATTTTAGACTGGGACAAATATTCAGTCGTCACCGATAACATAAAGTGTTACATGCATACAGGCTGTGTGGACAAGTGGAACTTCAAGCATTTCAACCTGACTTTGGGAGTAAAATGAAAAACTTCGAAAACAAACAAAAATCATGAAGAGTACAGCAATGTTACAAGCTAATGGAACTTTAAACATTGTACACCAAAACAGTTCTGTTGTAAGGCCAAAGAAAAAAAAATTATGCTGTTCCGATAACCCGACCTACCCTATTTTTTGCGTGCCGACCCTAGCTCTACGTAAACACGGAAGTAAAAAAAGAGAGAAAAAACCTGTAAAATCACATGTTCTTTGCCTGGCATTTGCTTGAACGAGGATGTCTCTTATGTTTTTATTCCTTTTATATGTGTGATACGTTTTTCTGGGAATGTTATGGCCAGTGTTTGATCATCTTGAACCCCTGAAAAGTGCATATCTAAAAATAAAAATATTTTTGAAAAAAAAAAATTCCTGCCGACCTACCTACCCTTTTTATTTGAAAACCATGTTATCGGAACAGCACAAATTTTTTGTTTTTGTTTTTTGGTTTTTTGGTTTTTTTTCCTAACCACTGTGTGTAGACTTCAGAAGAAAACTCAACATTGGGGACAGCGGACAATCACACTGCCAAAGGACATTCCGTGGATACTTATTCTCTGATACACAATCCGCAGTTTTGTAAGGATTCAATGTAATTACTGCCTAATTGGAAGTCACCGTTTTAGGACAAGGAGTTAACGAAGTTTAATTAATTATGATGCCTGCATAATTTATCCAATACTGAGTACCATGCCCTAAATTGCATTGTTGCTCTCAGAGGAATGAATTTCAGTAATAATTTTAATTTTCTATTGAATAATCGAAGAAGGCAGACTTCTGTCACTTTGGAATACATTTTGCAAAATTCTCTTCTTCTTAGACCAAAAATTGTCATGAACATGTAAAAAAATCTAAAGTCTACATACACGTAAGGATGACACTCATCTTTTCCAAGGTTAATAAAAACTGTCATGTACAAGCGTCAAACCATACCATCACTCCGTGTATAAAAGGTGAAGAATCTACAAATTACAGTTAATATTAATATCATCATACCAAGTAATAAGTACTAAGGTTATTTCAAATTAAATGTAAACTTTCACTGACCCTGTTTTGAACAATTATGTTGAATTTTGAGAACTAATCCATGAACATTTCTGCAAGCTGTTACAATTGTAATTGTTAGAACCTTGCATATCATTGGTGGCATTAAACATTCCATTGCCGACTTTCTTTCAAATTTTAGTACACGTGATATGCCATAAAACAACTCTGTTAACAAGAAGCTCCTTTTTCACTCTTCCCTGGTTTAATAACTGTTTTTTAAAGCTCTATTAGCTGTAACTTTTGATGGATTTTCAATTATTTTATTCTATTTGAAAAGTATAGTTTCATGACCTAATCCCAAAATCGTTGTGAAATGCCCAGTGTCATACAGCCTGTACATGTAAGCATACTGTCCTGTATTATTGGTGGCAACAGAATTTTAGTCTCGACTAGAATTCATTCATGAACCGTAACAGCATACTATAATGTAAACAATTGCATTCAGTAGGCTACAACATTCTATTTTAACATACTCTATTTTACATAGGAGAACAAGGAAATATATTATTTTTTAGGAAATACTCAATGAAAATATTACACGAAATTACAGGTACTGTTCCTTTATATAGGCAACTGCAATATGATTAGGAAATTTCATTGTTTCCAAGTCGGTCACTTGGAATTGAAAAGTAACGATAACAAGGATTTATAGGCAATTAGTATATTCCCAGCATGCCGTAACCATCAGGTGTTATACATGTATTATAATACAGACACACATTTGACCGATTCATTCCCTATTTGTGAGGATATAGCAATGTAATGTAGGGAAAATCACTTATTTATCAGAAAATATTTTCAACCACTGTGTGAAGAGGCCACTTGAAAACAAACTTTTGAAATGTTCAAACGCTCAAATAAAGCAAGACTGAAGTATCCTGATCCCTGTACACTAGAAATTCAACATGAAATTTTTTTTGCGGTAAACGTTGTCAACACACGTATCAGTTTGTCATCACATATACACATATGGGCATGCACAGCACAAGACAAATGGGTGGGGAGAAGAACTCATACAATGAGCGCAATCGTTTGCAAGGGATTTACAAACAGTACAGAAATATTACCCTTAGAGGCAGATACAGCTAGGCTGGCATAGCCTGTCACATCAAAGAATGGGCATGGAAAATCTCTCAGCATAACTGAAATCAGGCAGTCAGACTCCAAAGTTCACTGTAAAAAGAAGTTGACAGGGTGAATGAGCGACTTTTAGACGTTGTATCAGTCTTGGGTGAACACTTACTGCTGGAATACATGACAGCTTTAAAACCAGATGAGGCTATTAGCTCCGCTTGAACGGAGATAGAAATCGAGGTCCATTCCGGAATGATAGCGGCAAACTAAACACGGCAGTTGAGAGGAGAGCAGCAGTCTTTTAACAACCAGGCTGTGTCCTCTTGTGTTTGTTGAAAGATAACACCGGATAAATACCGTGGGATGTACGGGGAATGGATGTCCGTCTGCAGAGCTTTCTCCTTACTGTTTTGCATGTAAAAAAAACTGCTCACAGGAAGAGTTGTCCGTGCAACCAATTAAACCTGTGCGTGGATATCTTCAGCATGCAGTGGCTTTACACTTGAGCAAACAAGCTCACTGTCCTGTGAGCAACTTATCAAGAGATTGAGAGAACACCATTCCAGCATACATGTTAAACAACCTGTGATATACAACTGCACCACTTTTGACCAGGTGTATGCATGTATGTAGTTATGTGGGACCAACCATTACAAACTGGGTGAACTCATCCTCTTAGGGCAAAAAGGGATGTAACATTTTTTCCATATATTGCAACCTTACACTACACATTTATTAAAGATTTGAAACTATGAAAGGCATACAATTTAGATGCCACAATATTTCAAAATATTCAGTGACTCGCGAATAATTTACTTGACCTACACACCCCTTCAGATGAATGGAACAGCCTAACACAGATGAACAGTTAGCATAGCGGCAGCCAGACACAAAAAGTAATATTTCAGCATGCTATTATTCTTTATCACTGACTGCATCAGTTTGTCAGGCTTCTCAAGCATCATTCTCTTCAAAAACACACCGCTCAATGTACGCTTTTTCCAAGCTTCAGTTTACCCAAAGTTGGAATCAATTTCCTGACCCTCAAACGGAAACTCATATAAAACCGAAAGGACTTGCTCACTCAGAACGCCATCAGTCTCTCTTGGTTACAGGACGCGAACGACAAAGTGCACCTTTGAAATTTCCCAGATTACCCTAACCTATCAGCACAAATTAATGCGGTCAGATACAATTTGCCTGTATCCAACAGAGATCCCACTTGCCATGAGAAACATGAGTAGCTGTTGGGTTTCTTTCCCATTTCCAGTGGAAAGTGTAGACTGCGGGAATTGTAACGATAAAAGCCATCAACAGGTAAAATTGAAACATGAGCTTTTCTTGATTACTTATAAAATGCCAGCGTGATAATATTGCAGGTAGAGTTATTCATTGCATCACTGTTTGGGTTGGAGTCTAAAACTGAAACCAGTGATGTGAAACTGAAGTAACGAAACACTGGCTAAAAGATGAGTGTAAAATAGAGAACAAATATCTCCTGTTAATGGGAGGTTTATATTTCTCTTCATTCCTGGAACTATAGCTAAGACTTTTAAAAGATAATATTTCCATTACTTCTTCATCCATGAAAGTAAAACAAGCATATTGTATTATTGCATTATGTACCTCAGTTTACTTGCATCAGAGTGCACGTGTACCACCTGTATTTTACACTGCAGTGCAATGCCAAGAAAACATTATGTTATAACATGTTAATGAGCATTCGTAACTTCGACTACGTTTGTTTGTAAACAACTAGTATCTTATAAGCAAACTGAAAATGATCATCTGCAAGCTGTCTACTTTGCAAGAGAAACATCCACCAGCATGGAAGATTTCTAAGACAATATAGCTATGACAAAGCTTACTGTATATATTTTTAAGAGCAAGAAAATCACATTTCTGAAAGCTTTGATATGTTTTAAAACTGCAGCTTATCTGTATTTCTGTCCCTTGCCATTGTACCAGCTCTGACAGGCTCCAGCCTTTGCAAAAGAACAATAGTTCAACTGTGTTTCTTTGTTGTGTATATTTCTACTTTCTCTATAAAGAATTTAAACAATTTTACCCAATCAGAACTGGGGTTGTGGCATACCAAGCTAATTAGAAGTCAATCATATCATCGTACATCACATCTGATTACAAGAGAAGGAACTCGATACATATCATTCCGCCAAACTTCAGACATCATACTGGGAATCATTTTCTTTTTCTTTTCTGTTTTAACATATGAAATAATAATAGAGCCCCGTGACAAGAGTGCAAGTGATTCACACTCTGGGTCTCTGCATGAGGACTAATGCTTGCAGTATATTCTGCTGTCCAAGCACTTGCTGATGGCAGCAGAATACACCGCAAGTCCTGACGCAAATACCCTGGGTACGTCACACTCGCACTGTCTCACCATGGTGTTCTGTCATATTCTCATCCTACTTGGAAAGCACAAAACCTTGCCTGATATATGCAATTTTATTGTTGACCCGCAAAATCAAGTCCACATAAAAATTTTGTCAAATAATATGAAACATTGGGCATTTAAAACCAATACACACTGTATATGCACAGTGAAAACTGAAAACTACTCATTTTAACATGTTTGGAGCACTGAATGTAACACTTTTATTTTACAAATCAAGAAAGCATACTGCTGAATATATGAAAAGTTAATAGCAAATGGAACTTTAAAATATGCATCACATTTCATTTTGACTGAGGCAAAGCATTCAGTTAGATGTTCAAAATGACAGAGCTGTTTCGGTCTGCACTGGGTGCCCTATTTCCCCCACGTGTATTGACAATTTCAACCATGCAGGCGATGACGCCAAAATGTCTCTCTGAGAGTCTAATATCTATAATATTAGCATCGAAACGTCAAAAACAGCAGAAAAAGACCCCTGTCAATGGACTGGAGTGTTGCAGATAATGAATGGGAAGTGACGGCCCGGCAGTATCCGCACTTTAGGAGTGTGATGGAAACATCTTCATATCAGAGAATGTGGAAATGCTGTCAATATGTATCCTATAATGTGTATGCATATTACTCCCAGTGCAAGGTGTATTGCGCATTGGGTTTCTGACTCAATTTTTCACAACACTTTGCTGATAGACTGCTCATGTGAATTTATTTTGAAGTCTGTGGAGTGAATTAAGTTCTTGCAGTGAAACCCAATTTTTCCCAACTGGGTTTAACACAGAGTACATTTATATCATTTTGAAAATGTTGAATTTTAGGAAACCTTTTTCTGTGATCGAAAATTTTCATGGTGAACCTTGATTTTTATTCTGGATTAAGAAAAAAAATGGATTCAATTTTCTGTATGGTAGTTTATTAAGCTAGAGTTTTCAACTTTGTTTCATACTGTCTATCGAAAGCAATGTTTGTCAGGTCACATACTGTACACATTACTCCCCCCCCGCCCCCCAACCACCAAAAAAAAAGCAAACTGCACAGATTTGCTGAACTTTTTCATGATGACTTAAAGGCTTTTGTGAAAACAAGGGTTCAACATGCAAAATGGTTTGCTCTCGTCAAAGCTTTGATAATAGTTGGGAAAACTGACAACAATAAAAGGAACTGCACAAAATTTTCCTCCCTTGAAATATTATAATTCAGTCCACCATTATATTGCCTCCTACAAAATATGCTTTCCTCAGTTTTCCATTCGTCTATATGAAAAAAAATGAAAACGTGACAATCCAGAACGACAGTTGACAGGAAATTGCTGGCGTGACCCATACAGAGGATGTGGCCACTGGTGGCGCTCTTCAAAATGGTGAATGTTCATCAGCTGCAAATGAGATGTCTTTGACCCCTTTCACATCTAATTACTCATTTACATCTACTTCTTTCGATGAGAAATAAGACAATAGATGTATAACACAAAGTGCACCAAACGGCGCCATCTACCTGCTGACAAAAATGCTACGGATGAGAACTAGGAAATCATCAGTAGTTTGTCGTAAAATTGTGCGTTACATTTCTGCAAATACTGTATCAAGTTTCTTGTTTCATCAATTAAGCCCCTCCATTAGTAAGCAAGATTGCGCTCCATCAACCTGTTGATCAATAATATACATATCATCTTGTTTCATGCTCTGAGTGTCATTTAAATGAGAGCACCAACTTTCCAAAGTTGAACACCACTCTGGCTGACACAAGGTACCTCTCTGTGATTCTACATAAATTTGCATATATTGATGTCTACAGGACAGGTGCATGGCTGATGCGAAGAAATTTTCAAAAGCTTCTCGAGTTGACGCAAAGACTTCAGAAACGTCATTGGAGGTAAAGGCGCAATGGATTTGAATGCAAGATAATAGAAACGAGCCAGAGAAACTGTCATGATTTAGGGACACCAAGTTCTGCCATCGACGGTTTAAACAATATCAAGAGAATGCCAGAGGTTAAAAAAAATTTCTTATTCAGCCCTGGACAAGTGTATTTCATTCAAATTCTTCTCAACATTTTCCATCATGATTTGTTAGTGCTGCAACATCAAAACAACTTTTACCACATCAATCAGAATTCATAGTATCAAGAAAATGGCTATAAGAATTCAGAGCATAAAGAAGCCATCTTGAATTATAAATGAACTTCCTGAACTAAAACTGCAGTCTTCAGTAATTGGAGACGTCTGAGCTGTTAAAACAGACGGCAGTATTCATGAGCAAGAGTTTCGATTTTGCAGGGTTACCTGTAGGAGGGAATATCCAGGATGTATTCACCGAAGGAATTATTCGATTCACCTAACAGTAATTACAAGCCTCTGACTAATTCACCGTATATACAGGCAGCCAGTGCTTCACGTCTGTGTCAATTTGAACATTTCTGGTGAATTTTGGCCAAGCCATAAGCATCTTCGGTGTTCTTCTGTGAGCCTGATATCACAGGTGCCTGACTTCACATCGTTTTACTTGAACGTTTATCATGAAGACTGAGAGTCCATATAACTTCATGATGGTGCAGTCTTTATGCCTTCAATTAAATGGGAGCTGATGTGCACACAAAATGTGTCAAAATCTATCTATGCACAATCTCAAGCATGGATACTTAGTGGAAAATAAAATGCACTCAAATTTCAAAAAGTTGAATGGACTTTAACCTTTTCACCACCATGGTTTGGTCCAAACCCATTGTTATCAATGGTGGTTGTGGACCTATGTACAGGGGATTGGGGGTGAACAGGTTAAGAGAGCAAAACTCACAGGAGTGATAGGGTGTTACAGTAACCACTTGCAGTGGCCTTCAATTTTTTAGATATCCTCGATGTAAAAGGTGTCTATGACTGGTAAACGAAGAATGTAACATTACGTCAAGAATACAACATGTCGAACTTTCATGGCTTTACTGCTAAACAACACACATTTTACACATCTTAACATTCTTGCTCCATAAAAGGAAACTGACAGCACAGCACCTTTCGAGGTCCTGAGAATTATCAGGTAGAACGGATTCAGTCTAGAGACGTGCACCGTGGGAATATGTATTATTGATCACTCTGTGACACTCAAATCATCAATGTATAGTAAAATTTGAATGTTATCGATAAGATAATAAAGACACGATAACCCTTCTACATTTCAATTGTCTCCTCTTTGATAAGAAACTTGTTTTGACAACTTTTATGTTTTCGGTTGCAAGAATTCATGACTTTTACAGTTTGGTCTTTTTTTTCCATTCAAACATAGCATTTGAAAATATCTCCTTCACATACCTTGAATCATCTGTATGTGCAGATCATGTGTTACAATCACACAACAACATGCTGCTTAGCCATTTGAGTGCTGTAATTTTTCCCAACAAACTTTAAGTGCAACATTTTACCAATTTTTATGAATTTTCCTATAATTTTTTGATAATTCTTGACCAAATGGACACCACAATTCATTGCCTACAGCTTTTTATCAAAATTTTAGCAAAAATCTAACAAATATTGACTGGGTTACATTTTATAAAGGCGACAAGACTTGACTTGACAAATTACCAGAGATTTACCAATACTTGAAATTCAAAATGGCTGCCATCCCTGAGTTAACTTTGTGGAGAAAAATAAAATTTTCATTTTTTGAAAAACTAAAATGGTGAAAGTTTTCCTCACACCAAGAGCTTCAAAATTAGCCCCCATAAGTGATATATCCGAAAAGAATTGTAAAAGTTTAATAGTCCAAATATCTGTCCCCAGATGCATTCTACCTTAATGTCAATAAGAGATACATACTGCGAGAACAGGGATAGGGGATCGTGGCTTTAAGCAGCGCACGTAAACATGACAGCACTCAAGGCTCCTGTTTTCAACAAAAGTTGTTTTTAGTATTCCTTAAGGAGAGAGCCAGTCAAAGAAATTTCCTTGAGGCTGACATCAAATGTTACCCTCGACGGGCTAGCTTACTCAAGACATTCTGAAGTTGTGAATTATAACTTACACATTTTAGTATACTCTGGTGATTGCATAGTAATTAGTATGCAGACAGCCAGTCACATTGATTTCGCTGAGAAATCAACAATCATGGGTATGCTGGATCATACCAAAAGAAGGAGAGTTCTCCTCTGCAATAATTAAATGCATCAGTTCACTGGAGTTTCTGGAGACCATGGTAAAATCTGCTTTCTAGCCGCAGGACACTGAAGTCACTTGTGGCAAGAAAAATTTCAAGACATTTGTAACTCAGTACAAGCCAACACAGTCGTGCCAATTTGTAAACTTATATATATATATATATATATATATATATTATATATATATATATATATATATATATATATATATATATATATATATATATATATATATATATATATATATATATATATACACACACACACACACACACATACAAATATATACAAATACATATATATATATATATATATATATATATATATATATATATATATATATATATATATATATATATATATATATATATATATATATATATATATATATATATATATATATATATATATATATATATATATATATGTCGTTGCTACATGTTATATCATTATCTGGTGCAACAACCTTGCTCATAAGCTCACTCAGCTGTTCTGCTCTAATAGCCTTTCATAGTTTGTTGCTAAGGTAACATCCAGTAGAAGAATGGTCGCAGTCCCTTTTCATTCCTCCCATTTGAACAGCTCAGAACTAATTTTCCTTAATGATGTGGCAATTGCACTCTAGCATGGAAAAAAAATACCTCAGATAATTATTTGCTGAACCATGTTCTCTTGTGAGTACCGGTACATTACAAAATTTGAGGCAATTATGCTCCTAATGAAGTGGTTCCACTCTGGTCGCTTCATTTGAACAATTTCGGATGTATCCCTTTTATACATGTACATGGGCAATCTGACTCAGATCTTCATGTATGCATGAACGTTGCAACCATTCTGTACATGTATAAATGCAGCAGTTTAAGCTAAAGATGGTGACTGAACTCAAACACAAGTACCAAAGCATCTTTGTCCCTTCCTCTCTCATTCCATCCACACTATCAGGGTTCTCAACAAGAAAGGGGTGGGCCTTCCCTTTTTTGGAGCATTCTAAAATATGTTCATAACAATACAAAAGAATGCATTTTAACAATAAAAGAGTATGCAAATTATATATTGTTTTGTAAATTTGCCATCCATGTGTTTTTCTAAGCTGTGGAGAACACTAGCTATTTAAGTCAATGGTACTTTATGTCCTGCATATATGTGTGTGTGTGTGTTTTTTTTTAACCAGAAACACAACACTGGTGTCTAACCCGTTACTTCATTTCACATTTACTACATTTTGTGAAACATGTTACAGGACTTGTACATTGGACTCTGTGTGCAATTAGAAGGGGAATAAGACTCCGGTGATGACAGTCCACCATCATACATGGAGAATTTGATTCCCGACATAAAATTTTGATGAATTTTACCCGAGGTAATGGAATTTACCGCTTCGATGCATTACGTAACTCATTGTTCTGTGGTTGTAATCAAATTATACATAAGGCGCCTCTTTCACTTCACGGATTATGAACACCTTCCAAATGTCTAAATATAGCCACTAAAGCTCCTGTAGTATTTTGGAAATCCATGACAGATTCAATTATTGAGATAATAACATTTTTGCCAGTAATGTCTTGCCTTGTGTTAGGTCATCAGAATGTCAGAATGAGGGTTGATCAACTGGATTATTTTCCTCAGTGACTTACACCGTTTTCTGTTCCTCTAAAAGCTCTGCTGACGGGGAAAGGTAAAATCCTGCTGATGGAGGTGCACTGATCTGTTCTGAACACAAGCTGAAACATTCTGTCGTAAGATCATAAATACTGGGTGACGAAGTAAAAGCTTACCAAATATGGCAAGATAGTCGTGGATGTATAGATGTGGATGATAATTACAATGGTGGATGATAGAAAGCTGCTGACCGGTTTTTATGATGATGATGATGATGATGATGATGATGATGATAACAAGGATGACCATGATGATGATAAATGATGATGATGATGATGATGATAATGATAAATGATGATGATGATGATAACAAGGATGACCATAATGATGATAAATGATGATGATGATGATGATGATGATGATGACGATAACGAGGATGACCATGATGATGAAATATGCCATGTGCGAGTGTCTCACAATGACAATGTACCAAACAAAAAATGAGGACATCACACCAACAGTTCTAAAACCTGAACTCTTTTTAATTGGTTTGTATCACCAACATCTGAGAAACACAAGGAACTTAAACTGAACTTGATACAAGCCTGTACGAGGCAGGCATAACTAGATGAATTCCTAGCAAAGAGCCTGCATTCATTTTAAGTCTGAAAATGTCCGCAAAACAAACGGTTGAATCCTAATGGCCTAATCACTACTAAGCTTAATTTTTTTTCAACTTTCCTACGCAATAGAATCTTTCACGGTGAGATGAACAAGACGCCATCATCAAATCAACTCAATAGCTGATAATGGCCAGATATGACCTTTCGTGTGCTCTTCTGCTTGAAAAGCTCTCTGTGATGCGTGTTTGAAAGCTTCATTGCCTGGTCGTCTTTCAAGGACCGGGTATACGTATATCTTGTGACAGTTTCAATTGGGATTGGAAGCCAGGCTTTTCAAAAGAGGATTCTAACAGCAGTACTTCTCTAGCGTGCATTGTTTAATCCGACATGACTCCCCTACAATAAAGCTAATTTGATTTTTACTAGAATGAATCACCGTAGCATCTTGACTGCTGAGGAATCTGACACTGGGTGTCGCCTTGCCTACACAGCACTTTTCTTATGAACCAGCTATGCTGTACTCTTATACTGTACTGAATGCAGGATGGAAAAACAAGTTTAAATCCTCTTTCTCCTAAGTGGTATTTATTTCTATAATTTGTCCATGGAGCCTGGTAGAAAGAGGATTAACATAGGAAAATTGCAGAGATTCACTGTGACCAGCTGTTACATTGACATTAAATGAAAATAACTCATGCTATAATCCATAAAAATAAAACCTGAATTAATACCAAACCAAACAGAGATATGTACATGTATCTTTCACTTGCAGAGGCACAATTTCATACACTGCATATACTATGTTTTATACATCATCTTAAGTCTATAGTTTGAAGAGGTTATTGACTGTCATTCACTATTGTTAGAATTATTTTTTATTATAATATGTGTATTTGTTTGTTATTTGTTTGTTTGTCTACTGATTGATTCTATCAACTGAATATAAGAATGTGGACTCTGCTAAAGCGATATGAATCATGAAAGTGACCAATATTGGATACAAAAATACAAAGATAAAATATGATAGGGTATGATAGTGTCTCTAAAGAACACAGTCTAGTTTGACATCACTGTCTACAGACATCCAAATCATGAACAAGCCTGTAGGTAATAATACAGATGTCCCTGGTTAATGAAAGGTAAATTGCTGACCCCATCTCCATTGGAGGCAGAATTTTCACTGAACGTTTCCTGAAATCTAATTTCTGATGCATATCAGAGCGACATTTCTGATTGGCACCATCATGGGGTAGAGATTATACACCCACATGTGGCTGCCTGAGGGGTGAGGGGGAATCAGAACTAGATAAACACTTAGTAACACCTGCAGACACAACATGTATGGGAGCTAATGAGAGGAAGCAAAACAACAGCTTAAAAAACCCACGCAAGGCCTTGATTGCCTACAGCCATACCTGCACTTTCAAGGTGATTTCAGTGTGTGTGAACTGAACAACAAATAATTTATACTCAGGATCAACATGTTTTTCTTGGCTGTTTGCGGGTTGAACACCAGGGACATTTGGTAAAATCGAAACGATAGCATGACATCATAGGTATTCTATGTTAAGAATATGTGTATAATGCTTGGAGAAACATTTCCATTCTGTATAAACAAACAAGATTTCTCCATGATACATGAAACTGTAACAGGCAGGGGTGATCCATGCCATTCAGCTTGTACCTATTCAATTTATATTCAGTAATCCCTTTGCAAACTTCAGTTGTCCCTGGTCAATGGTACTTCAACTATTATTCACTTCTCCTCTATAACAGAGTCATAATGAATTCAATTTTGTGGCCTAGGCAGTGCATCTCAAACTCCCAGACATTGGTCGGCTTTCATTTGACTAACTACAAAGTGACATTCAATTTAGGTATATCGCACATTACAAGAATATAATCCAGCTGCTTCTAAACCTGTCTGGATGCATTTTGTCAATAAGTCATTCCAGCAGTATCATATACTGCTCTTAAAGCCAGTCAACAAGCAATACAGACCTCAATCATTGCAATGTAGCGGTTAGAATCATATGAACACATTGCTAAACAAAAGAAACACAACTTTGTGCCTTGAGGTGGCGCTATATCAATTCTGACAGATTCTCCAACATTGATTGAAACCTGTGTACGTATAAATATTTTTGTATATTCTTTATGTATTCTGCTGTCTCTTATTATTCATTGAAATTTTGACTTACACATATGTTGAAAGTCTTACTAATATGTACACTATGCTGTGATGAAGGCAGTTCTGACAGTAAAACAGTTTATTCTTGTTGAGAGCCATCTACAGAGTACAATGTGCTCAATAGAATTAAAGTTTCATTTCAAAGACAAGAGTGCATTACATTATGTTTCGTATTGTGTGTAAAAAAATTGAAACTACACTCTACTGAAGTAGTTGTGTCATTCATTTTAATTGTTATCAACATACATACACTTATTGATGTTCACATTCCCAAATCTAAAATTTCAATTCCATATAAGATTTTGATGCAATCTTGGAAATACTCAATATCGGAATAATAAAGTATAATTACAATTATAAATTTCTGACATTGTTGAACTGTAAAACAAAACACTATAACCAATATTTCAGTTACTTTTCCTTGAAAAGAAACAAGTCTTGTTGATAAATCAACTCAATTTCTGAGGCCCCAACACAAACATTTGTGTGAACAAATTGCTACAACACGTGAATTATAAATGCAAACAGTGAACTGTTTGTCTTGGTTTTTGATGAAAGTAACCCGCCTTTGAAATAATTATTGGTTTATTTTTGCAATTTTGGGTCTTTATTAACCGGTGATTAAACACTAATTACGGGATCCTAAGAATAAAACGCCAGTCCTTTGTCATTGCCACTCATAAAATAATTGCCCCAGGAGAATAAATTACCAGGCATTTACAACGAGAACATTCTCCCTTGAAAACTTTGAATGATAAAATCAATAGAGCGGTCAATAGGATGATATCATTAAATATTGTCATCACAAAAGGTAATACAACACCTCATGATTAACCATTTTTAACAAAATGTAGGTGCCAATGATAAAATCAATAGTGGTGTGAATAGTACCATATCATTGAATATTGTCATCATGTACGGTAATATTAGACTTAACTGATCACAGTTTTTAACGTAGGATGCCAATTTACAAGAGAGACACAAAATGCCACTCTTCAGAGTGATTAAAAGTTTGGTCCAATCATAAGTGGGGTCAAAGGTCAGTCAAACAAAATTTGCCATTGGTGGTGAAGTGAGAGTGACACAGATATGCTGACTATTCGATGGAAAACTGAACACAAATTGTTGTTGCGTAAATGCACAATGAACTGTTTGAAAATATGAAGACTGCTTGACACGTTCATATTTCAAAAGAATTGCCCCATGTTAATAATTTACCAAATATCATTTTGCCAATACTCATACAATTCATGAATAATTCAAACTTCAAGCAGCATGTCAACTGAAAAGATAATTATGTTTCATTATTTAAACAGCCTTCAGACAATAGCTTGGGACATCTTATCTTCAATTGAAATCTTAATTTCAAGTTCCAATTTCACCGAATAAAAGGCATCAAATTCACAATTAACGTTTTCGAGTTTATGGGTCAGCTGTAATGAAGCCATTACGAAAATGATATTTCTCTAGCAAACAGACAACCACATCACTACATATTGTTAATTAAACCATCAAGAGTGGAAACGGTGGAAGCGAGACAGCTTTCTACGATTAAAATATTCAAAATATTCAAAAGTGAACTTAATACAGACGTGACTGACAGTAAATTGAAAGGTTGATATGAAAGCGGTTTCGTTTTCTGACATGTGGGACAACCCATTGTGATCAGGTATCCATTCACAGACAGTTCATTGAACCTTTCACATATCATCTTTCACAGACTGACACTGAAAATGTATGCGTACGTAACCGCTTTCAAAAGCACTGTCCTAATTATGAAACCAATTTTAAACTGCTTATTGCTTCCATCCATATTTTATGTTCACATGATAACCTACATGTATAATAGCACAGCTTGGAACTTCTTCAAAACTTAGGTTCAAATAGAGCCTTTAATTCTTTCAATGAACAGGTTTAATCAAGGTATTTAGAAGTGGTTAGACATTAATTAAAACTGGCAGTACAATGTTTGTGAATGAAATGAGAAATACATTGCCCAGTTGGATGGCTTTGTAAGTGTTGTTTGCAAGCAAGGAACAAAAGCAGAAAGTTGGTTGTACATTGTATATTAACCATAATGTTACATATAGGAAGATGTTGAAGCTTTAGAGATTTTACGAAGCACAGGCATTGGTTCATTTCTGACAATTATTCAGTTTACAAACATCTATTTCTCAGTATATTATGTATCCAGAGACTTATCCTTTCAGGCTTTCCCAGAATGCATCTGTTAAAAGCTATCACACTACGTGTCACCTTTTAACTTTTTTTGGAAACATTTTTGGTCATTCATCATGGCCTGTTCTGTGCATTATCGCACAATAACAGAGTTTCTTACTCAATATTACATCATCAACCCTGACATAGATAAATAGTGATGAAGGTGAATTATTTTATCATTTCAGATCTACTGTGTAATAAAATCTGACAGACTGGAAATACATCTTGCCTCATGTTTTGATCTCCCTGTTCTTTGATTACTGTTCAATGAAACTTTTGAGATTAACTGACCATGAATATTATTCATCAGCATTTTGATTATTTGTGGACTTTATGAATTTGCAAGTTGAATTTCAATGGTCAAGGTACTTCCTAACACTTAAATGTATCTCTGGTAGGATATCACCTCAAAAATTACCTTTGGACTACTGTACTTCAGGATTCAAAGCAAGATACAAACAGAATTCCCATCAAGGCATGTCATGTCCGCTGCATGGACTTTTACTACTGCTAAAACAGTCACACCTTCCAGTTATTGATCCAACCATCAGTCTGACAATTATAACATCTTCTTTAAATGTAATCAAACAAGCATTTTCGGAAAGTTGCTAAATGCGTTGAAATAATAAACATAATTTTTGAAATTAATCTCAATAATTACCTTCCTTTGAAAGCCCAAGAAGGGCAAAGGTCAATAAAATAGAAGCTTGTCACAAAAGACCCTTTCCATAATTAGCCAAAGGTTTTCCTCATTACTTCTGTCAGACTGATTAAATTTTATGATTTTAATGGGTGACCAGCAAAGCAGAACCTGGCCACATAGCTCATTTCATTCACTCAACCCAAGCTGTAACATCTGCCACACTTTGTCATGTTACCCTATACAACGCTCCCATGTTCAGTATACGATAATTCCTCTTTTTCGTTTACACAGTAGATTCTTACAATATAGGTTGTTGATGTACATATTTGTAAACTACCCTGAAGGGACTTAGCGCCCTCAAAACAAAAAAGGGCAATGACATGGTTTAAAAGCTCTGTAAACCTTTGTATTCAATAGAGTGTACTTCCAGTATAGTAAATTTTCATTCTTTTTTTTATTTGAATATTTTTTCAGTCCACAACAAAACTGAACTCGCAATACACATCATCTAGACGTGAACTTTACAGTACTGGGGAATAATTGGTACCATCCCGCAGAATTACTAGATCACTTGTACAAATACATACACTGTATATTGTCACTGTTTAATTTTTTAATCAGATAAACCTTTGCAGAATGAACACATGTAATCTATAAAAAGTAACACAGTGTTGACTGGCTGCACCTTTTTGTTATTGTTGTACTTTGGTCTCTGCATTTATAAAGGAGCCTAACCCTTCCTGCCAAACATATTTGGTCAGATTCTTTCTGTCTTAATTTGTATTCTGAGACAAAGATAGACACTTCCATGAACACTGACCGAAACAGAGATGACAGGACAAAAAAACACGTCCATTTTGAATGAGATAAACGAGAGAGTGTACTCTGTATGATAACACCCCTTCCTTTCAATGTTTCCTGTCTTCACATGAGGATGTGTTTCACAAGGAACTGAAAGTATGTTTTATAAAGTATAATTATAAACTACCTTTTTTTTTATCCCGTAGAAACACGGATATCCCAGCTGACCCATCAATTATTTAGCAAATTCAACTTGGTGAAATAAAATATTCATGAAATTCTATCATCATATCAACTTGATTGATTATTTTTCTGACTTCACAGTTTTGACAGATCATATATATTTTCTGACCATTTTTCTTTTGTCGTCATTATTCGCATTATAATTGGGCCTCAAAATGATATTCTGATGACACCCCTTAATACTGACCAATCTGACTGATCTGTGTATCACCTAAGAAAGAACCAAACCACATACATCATTGATATTACTTGTCTTGTCTGTATTTGAAAACATGGAGCACATCAGATCTGACCAGGTGTGACCTTTGACCCGGAAGAGGTGTACAAAGCCCATTGTAGCACAGAATGACAATGGTATAGGTAAACCGCAACTTGCATATTACCAAGCCCAAATACCTAGCATTCTCAAAACGTCCACACAGCATGCTCGTCATCTCGGTTACCTTGCAGTCTGAATTATTTAATGCTTAGCTCAGCACTTAGCATATATGAGAATAAGTGAGGTCATGACCTTGTAATACGCAGAACTGGAAAGGTGTCAGAAATTGGAAGATTGTTGAAAGATTGTTGAACAAGTGACCGACAGACCAGAGAATTTACAGTTGAATATTTTTAGAATTTCACCGACATCACACATGACAACATAATGAAGATATTAGTCTTTACATCATGATTCCCTAAAATCCTCATCATATTGAATATCTACTTCTATGTCATATATCCACCACACACCATAGTATATAAAAGTATTCTCTTCACAAGCCAAGTAGATCAATTTCGTCAAATTTCACGTCTGATGTAGCTACCATCTAAACGAATGATCAACATAAGCTTCTTTGCAGTAGTTGTTTTAAAATCAAAGGGACAGGTGTTTCACCGATCAGAAATAAATTTTACATTGGAAAGTCATGTTTACATAACGTCACACCTGACCCATGGCAAGTCTACACTTCATTTCAATGCTCCCTGGGTTTGATATAGATATTTGTCTACAGATAATTTGTAGACTCAGAACAAGATAGTAGGTATCATCTTAGCTGAGTCACAATCTAACAAGGGACATGTAAAGCAACAAGGGAAAGCAGTCCAGTCAATTTCCTAACAGTCTCTCGTGTCTTATAATGCTATTGCTCTTTTTTGCCATTCAGTAATTCATCCTTTGTAACTGTGACAAACATGTGATTCATCGACCCTTGACAGGTACAGAGATGAGTTGTACCGAGAAATGCCTCAAGGAATTTTCCCTTTGAAAAACCCACGGGTATAAATTACGTCCAATGAAGCCAATCCTCCAAAGCTCTAAAAACCAACCGACTGTGTTGAGAAGGTCAAAGTTCACATCTTCAATCACATGTGAGCATACAACAAATATTCGTTTAGTGTAAATATTGTTATGAACACTGACCATGATAGCACACTGTTCTAACCATTTTACAATGTTCCCTGATAAAACTGTTGATACAGTAAGTTAGTACATGAAACACCAAAGTCATGATCTGCACGTAGTTCATATACACACAGACAATTTCATCACACAAATTAAATTCCTTTCTGATAAATTTAGCGTTCCCTACACTGGCTAATTTCCCTTTCCCTGACAAATTCAAATACAAGAATTTTCCGATAAAAAATCTGCATCAACAAACTCTGGTTTTACCTCGTGTTGGTCAAAGCAGTTCAAAATTCATTTTCTAACACCTCAAATTCACTAGCCTGAGAAGAAACACAGCATACATTCTACTAGCCAACAAAGCAACCCCTGTCCTGGTTTTAAAAACACGTATTTCAAGGCTGTATTCAAAAAACACTTTAAACTGTGACAAATGATTGATAGATAACTGAACAAGTGGATGAATGTGACTACGCATACTGGGAGCAGAGACCTTTCATGTCATTCGCTTTCTAAACCATGGACACTTGAGGTGAAAGTAAAATCAGCTTACTCTGTGAAGGTCATGATGGACTGGTTTCACTATGGCTTGAAATGGATATATCTGTGTAATGTATTAGTCTGTGGGAAGTGGAATATCAAATTTGTATATTTATCAAAAAATGTCTGTGATTTACCGGAACAAATAATCCTTAATTCAATTTTATACTGCTCTTTCATATTTTGAAGGAAAATGCCAAAAAAAGAAACTTTTTGGTCAATTTTCATGCCCCTCCATTACATCTAATTCTGATCTTCTCAAATTAAGTCTAGACACATCATAATATATCATTTTCACTTGCAGTCAGTTTAGCCAGAAGACCCATGTCAACTGGGTGCCATTTCTGAACAGTCTTATAGGGTCTGGTCCACAGTATATATTGTGTACCATTATAATAGGTTCAACGATGGGACCAAACTGCTTCCTTTTATATTAAAATCAATAGTATTAGCAAATACACTTCTCCATCTGTGCCAGAAATGCCTGCTTTTTTGTTTGTTTGTTTGTCGGTTGGTTGGTTTGTTTATTGATTAGTTAGTTTGAAGTTTTGTTTGTTTGCTTGTTTGTTTGAGAGATGATGAATTTTCTTTTTTACTGGTCAGCCTGACCAGTAAATGACTAGCTTAATTACATGGTTTTGATAAAACAGAGAAGTCTCAGTCTACTGAGTTAGCCTTATAAAACTGTGAATTTTCTGATACTGGCTGGACCTACAAATACATAAAAGATTACACATCCCCATCACAGAATATGTGCATCTGTTAAAGGTACCACTCTAGTTTTATTCACCCTGATCTAATATATGCAGATTCTACTAGTTAAGTAGCTATGCCAATATACTGTAGTACATTGTATGGGCTACAACGTACAGCCTGTATTACATCTGCATTGGGTGGGTGTGTGCATTGTGCCATGCAGGGTACTTCAGTAAACTGTGCGCTGTTAACATTCGATAAAACTGACACCATCTAACTTGACATCCTTTGATAAATAGTGAGAACGGCAGCAATCGATTGAGATGACCTATTCTGATTACGACCAGTGAACAATACAGGTCAACTGGGGTAAATAGGTCACACAGGGTTCATTTCCATTGTCACGAAACCATTTTGATGCAAAATCTGTTCAGTTTAAATATTGCTGCTTTATTGATTTTTTTTTATCTAGGATTTACTTGCTCTTTGTGAACTTACAAATTAATACCGGTATCACTCAGTCTCCAGTCTTAATAAAAGGCAAATATACTACACACACATATAGACAAACAATTTATTTCTAAATAAGTGAACTTATTCATTTTTATATCCATTTAGCTATCTATTCATTTTTTTATTATTTCTTTATTTCTTTATTTATTCATTCATTTCTTTATTTGTTTATTTATTTATTTCCTTTTTTGGTTACATAGGTACTTGTGATAAATAAGTGAACTTACTCATTTTAATATCATTTATTTATTTCTTTATCTTATTTCTTTATTTTTTATTTTTTTATTTATTTATTCATTTATTTATTTATTTGTTTATTTTCTTATTGGTTACGTAGGTACTTGTTATATTTTATCATAAACACTTGCCCTTTATATATATGAGATATCTATGTTTCTGTATTTCCTGTGACACTAAAGTGTAAAGTTGATCAAACATCAGTGGACATCAAGCAAAATGGACAAATATACCAGAAAAGTGAGTAAACACGCAAAATGGGAGGTGAAATTCTGGAATGAAGCAAGTGAAGAATATGAGTATTTGCATTTATTGCACAAATTACGACTGGTGTTTACATCTCAGGAGAATATCGGTTCCTTAGAATGGCTGGAATGGCAACACTTGAACCGTTTGTCACTACAATTGGATCAGCGACAACAGTACAATGTGTAATCTTGCTGGCAATGTCCTCACATGAAACGAATGAATTATACACTCATTTTATTTCCGCAGAATGGCACAAGGTACATGGATACCTAAACACAGCTGCCGAACACAAGTCAGAACCCAGAATGAAATATTGATCTTATATTACGAAGGTGGCATCTGCACTTTACAGAATCAAACGTCACAACTTCAGTACTATTTTTTTGCCAATGTATGTATTTGTCCATGGTGGTTATTGATATTTCTGTTCAGAGAAATTTCAATGCAGTATGGCAAATTGGCTTGATCACTCACAATGAGTAAACTGTAGTGGAACTAACAGTACTCTGATTTTGATGGAAATATTCAACTGCACTCTCCACTCAATACAGGAATTTACACGCAACGTGTTGGTGATATAAGAAACAATTTTTCAATTTTCTCAACATTTCCAGAAACACTATGGCTCCTACAATGCACCTAGAACTAGTATCTAAGACCTGATGACCATGGTATTTTGATGCTGCAACGTTATGTATTCTGCTTACCATTACAAAATATTATCATTACAAAAGCTGCAATTACCAAAACATATGTTGTTTGGTTAACTGAAACAAAACAAATTATAAGGTAAATGGCAAATAATGGACAAGACAGTATATGTTGATGTGTATGTTGTCAAACATAATGTCAATTAATAATTTGATAATGTACATGTATCAATATACAGAAATCGTCTAGCATTACATAGATCAATTTTTTTTTTACTCGGTTAAACAGCATAACAGTACATGCAGAATACTTCTCATGTGAAATATAGGCGATTAGAGCAATGAAGGAATTGACAGGATTATCAGTCCGGGTTATGTCCATAGAGAGGATATTACGATTGACCAATCAGCGAACCTGCCGCCGCTAACGTCATGAATAATTAACCATGCAAACCTTGGCTCGTACATTGCAACGAGTTTGGAACTTTTCGGCTTGATTTCGCCCTTTATTTTTAGCACTGGGTAGTTTTTAGATGTAGACGTTACGCACAATGTTCAGTGCGGCCGAGATGGTGACCGACACAAGTGGTTAGTACATTGAAAATCACTTATTTGGATGAATTTCCTGGCCGGGTACGGCTCCTAGAAATCAGCATTTGACCCTTGTAAATCTACAGTAAGTTATTTGTCGCCAAATATCGCCTACTTTTGGTCAAATTTCAATTTAACCTTGCCATCTGCAGTATGGAGAATGTTTCAAGCTTTGCAAAGATGGGTCAACTGTTTTAGTCGTTCATCGGAGCACGATGGAGCACGATTTTTTCGATAACCATGCGTTTCCCGGTACGATTGACCCTTCGCTCAGAAAAACGCGCGCCAGATCAATCGCCGAGAAGTTAACCGAAAGCTGGAAAAGAGAACGAAAAACGTCCAATAACTCTTTGTCGAATATGGTCAAGGGTTAAGAAACTCAGAAAACTATTCTTGAAGAAATCTTACAATTTTTAACACGGTAGAACGTCGCCTATCGACTGGAGCTAAGATACTTCCGGGTAGCCAACAGTCTCACTCGATCGGTGGATCTGTCACGTCATATCGCGATCTGAACAAAGTGAACCAACTTAACCTTTGACCCTTGTTACACATACAGTACGTGATTGGTTCTTGCCTTAATTTCATTACATATACGGTACGCCATTGGCTCTACTCTACTATCCTCTATATGGACATAACCCGGACTGATTATAGAAATAGCATTTATTCATGCATTCAGTTCCTTACAAGCCATGTCAACGACGAGGTCGCATGCTCTGACACTCGCTAGTTGCTTGGTACAACAGCTTTTTCATTAACTTATCAAGTTTTATAAATCTGTCAATCACGTCGGCCATGCGTGACAGGTATAATCTTGTAAACTTGGACAAGGTAACAGATCAGGTTGTCTGGCACTAACTGTCAACAATACGCACTCACAATCCTGGTAAGCTAGACTCAACTAACAAATTTTTACCCCTTTCACAACCGATGGTTTGGCCCAAACCCATTGTCATCAATGCTGATTGTGGACCTGTTTACAGAGAATTGGGGGTGAACCGGTTAAAACCATTCTGCTGAAACTTGATCCTGATTACACATACAGTATTGACATGGTAATATAGTTTTCAAATTCCAATACTCAATGAAAGAATCCACCGCAATCCAACCTAAGTATTTGATCATAATATAAATCCAGCTGAACATACTGCTGATCAATACTTTTCATACATGTGATGATAAGTATAAACTGTAGTATTAATATCTGACTGTGGTTAGGTATTTGGCCTGGTTTCCAAATTCCTAGTGATCAACTATGGTAAGACAGATTCCTCTAACTGGAAAATCAATAAATCACATTGGTGCACGAAACAAACTTGCAAAAGGTTCTCTAATATACCGAGACAAGTTCATGTCAACCATCATTACCAAATAGCCACGTTTCAACAGATAGTTTCAGAAGTATGTTATTTCACCAGAACCCTAATGTCTATTAAAATCAGTAATAACAGGCAAAGAACCAAACATCCTTGTATTTCACATCAGACCTACAGACAATACATATGCCAATATTAAAATATAATTCCATGGCATTCACACAGTAAAATTGACCAAAGGACTACCAGGTGACCTGGCAGAACTACCAGGCTGATGCTGGTTCGGACAACCAAAAGATACATGGTCTGCTCTCCCCTAGTTATAATAATAGCATATGCCACATGTATTTTGATTTCGGAAACTAAAATGAAATGGTACATCTTATTACATATGCAGAATACACAGCGTGATATTTGGATACTGACAATGTAGATAGAACTTAGCCTTGCTACGGATTCTCTAATGATATATTAAACACCAGAGATGTCAGTATGAAATATATGGTAATTGTTTGTACACCAAATCAAAATGTCTACATGCTTTTAGGTATAAGAATGAAGCGGAACGGAATCTCCCTATCATACAGTACATGATTGAGTGTGCGACAGTGATGACTGTCCTACATGTATTGCCCTGCAAATATCAACCATGCATTATACCCAGGTTACACCTCATTGCCCCCACCCCACCCCCACCCCACCCTGCACGCAATGTTGACAACCAGCAAAAGCTGAATATGCAAAGATAGTGGAGTTCACAAAGACATACAATATTGAGCTGAAAGATCAAACACTCTCTCTAGGTGTACCTAGATGTGTCTGGGAATCATAGCGTCCTAAACACCCTCTAATTTTCTTCAAATGACCCTAAATCACACCATGGGGAACCAGCAAATTGGTAAACTCTGCCTTCCCAAGGCAAGTGTTTATCTGCATGACCCCAGCCAACCCTGCGGCTAAAATGTGCCTAGTGCAGATGTAACTGCAGTGATTCCATGCATCCTGATGTGATCGGCATGTGCCAGAGTCTGGCTCTAAATTGGAAAAAGGCTGCCAGTACATCAACCTGATTTCTACAAAATTTAAAATCAGTGATAGTCAATTGGAAATTCAATATTCAAAGGGGCGGGGTTATTATTTCTACATCAAATTTGTATGAAATATCTGTACCTCTACTAAAAACAAAATGGGAAAAGTTACCCTGTATATGCCTACATGTATGCATTGTATATTTGAAATCACATGTCTTATATTTGAGTAGCCTCACACGTCTTATCAGTGAGCAAAAATCATCAAATGATTGATTTTTGCAAGAAAAACAAACATTTCATATACGAGTACTGGTGACAAAAATAAAAACACTTGCACTGATACAGAAGCCAATATTCATATCTGTGTAAATCTGGATATTTCTCACATGTAGGTCTATACACGAGCTGCAGTGTTGACCTAGACGGAGTGGGGTTAAACCCACTCATGGGATTCACAACAGCATGACGAGAATGTAAAAGTGCATATGATGACTAGCTTCACATTAAACGTCTGAGTCATTCCGCACACGATGCATCGCAGCAAAAACCGTGAGTGCAGCAGAAGCTGACTCAGTACAATCTAAAATTATGGTCTTATAAAATATTTATGGTCTCATACAAAATGTAAAAATAGTGCTCCCCTCCAACAGGATGAAAATATTACATCACTTTTTTTTCACACAGGCACAAAATACAGGGAAATAATTAAACCTCTGCCGAGACATACCACCCAATATTGAAATAATTAGATTAGGTAAGCGTGCTGGGTTGGTCAAATATTATGACAATCATCTTTAGATGTCTTTTGTATTGGTTTTCACACACACACACAGACATCTAATACTTCAATTCAACTAAACCACATCTATCAAATTACATGTATTTATTTTAAGAGCAGCTCACCCATTCAGAAACGCCATTTTGTTTATTATCATCATGACAGCCTATGACTCAATACTTTTTATTTTATGCACAGTACAATTCTGACTTTTTATTACGACAGGCATTTGCTGTACACATTGCCAAACTATACTTACAAACTCTACCCAAACTTGAAAAACCTATGCTGCGAAAAAACTTATTTCATCACCAGAGCCAATGGCTGTACTTCCCCATACTTTCCTGGCTGAATTAGTTAATATTATTATAACATATGGCTTATTTAAATGCCACATGTGCTTTTAAGCCCTCAAAATGTTGTTATTATTACTGTAGTTGATATCGCAATTTTTGCTGTTGTTGTTGTGTTGTTCTATGCCCTCAGCGGAAACACCAATGCAATAAAAAAGGCATTATTGAAAATTTAAACTTCATTCTCTGAAAGCCTGAAGTCACAGATTTTTCTCAAAGACATACTCATGAGCTCAGAAATTATATTTATCAATGCACTCCGATTTATTCTAAGAAATTCTAAAGAAAAATTATTAAGAAATTCACTGACATCAACCCACTGTGAGCAGTGACATACTTTAGGTCATTACATTGATTTTTCAATGATTAAAATTGACAGTAAACGTAGCGTTCACAGCTAGAAAGTCTAGAGCAGAGATTTTTCCTAAATTATACTCATTAAAGGAGGAGATTTTTCTTAAATTATACTCATTAAAGCACGAGCTTAGAAATTATATATTTTTTGATGCACTTGGATTTATTCTAAGAAATTCAGAAGAAAAATTATTACGAAATTCAGTGACATCAACCCATTGTGAGCTGTGATGCACTTAATATTATTACATTGATTTGTCAATGATTAAAAAGGACAGTAAACATGGCTATGTTTGTGCAGTAATGTTATGTATGTAATTAAACAACACCCTAACTTGATTGTAATAAGAGCAGACATCTTGGAAATAAATTTCCAACAGATCACATAGTTAGGGCAACTGAACGCGCTCAATTTTATAAAACGTAGCTGCAATTTCACCGAAAATGAGAAGTCTGTATCAAAAGTCGGCGATGACTCACAAGGTTTATATATAACTGCCTTTCACTACCTAAGAATCGCTGTGAAAGACCAGGATGTTGTCGTTTGGCAACTTTTGAAAGGAATTCTTTCCAACATAAAACCTTTCATTTGTTGCATACGGCTTGCTTCTCAAAGAGAGCAAAAAGCACTTCTCCAAACTTTTTCTATAACCATTGTTAGAGCAATCAAACATATGTTTATTTAAAAAAACTTCTCTACAGGTGTCATACAGTACATTAGTGTAGCACATAAAAATGCTAACGCAACAGATCTCAATGAGATTGGCTCTTTCCACTTGAATGAATGGATAAGTAAATGTGATCAGTGAATTGGCCTTTTCATGCAGAAAGTCATTACCAATTTCAGATATGATTGACAGAACCACAGACCTGCGAAAGAAAAGGTCAATAAAAGACTACTGTTCTGATGGAAGCTTTGGGAGAAGTTGACAACAAAACAAGTGTGATTTGCATTCAGTTTGGCTGTTCAGTTCGGCCTTGTAGTGACCATTCACACCGCAGTGGGAGATGTGTTCCCCTTTTCAAGTACAATGACCTACTTAAAAGTCAATGATAGCCACTGGCGGCCTTGTACAACCTGTCATCTTGTTTTCAGACCCCCTGAGAGTAAGCATCTACAAGTATTTCCTTCTATTGCCATAACCCCTCCCTCTCAAAAGGTAGAATGCATCACAGTGACAGATATTTGGACGCACAAATTTTTTTAGAATTCTTTTCTGATCTACCACTTGTTGAGGCTCATTTTAAAGCTCTTGGTGTCAGAAAAATTTTATATCTTTTAGTTTTTTTGAAAATCGAAAATTTTTTATTACCAATGAAGTTAATACAGGGGTGGCAGCCATTATGAATTTCAAATATCAGTAAATGTTAGGAAATGACCCCTGATTTTTATTCTTGATTTGGTAAGAGAATAGTTGAAAGTTTATTGAAGAACAATTGAGCAACAGTTTAAGTTTTTCACTTTCAAGGTGCTTCCTGCCTTAACATAAACATGATTTCATATTTTCATGTCGCAAGTATATTGTACATGTATGTTTAGGAGCTGTGATTTGTTTTCTCAAAAACAGCTTACCTGTGGTATTTTTGTATAGTTTTCACACATCTACAAATTTTCTTTCTAAAATCTGTCATCTTTTCCGCACGATACAGTTGTCAGAATAATCATCACCTGACATACTTGAAGTACACAAAAATACATTTTTGTCCTTGCTTAGAGGACAGACTCCATCTTGGAAAGTACCTGCCAACAGTACGCCAGTTACTGCAGAATCAAATGAAATCTTCCTTTACGTAAAGGGTTGAGCAGGGGGCAATAATGAAGCAGCACATTTGTAAAATTGCAAGAATGAATCACATGTATGATATGATTTTTCATGTTCAGACAAATCTATTTTATATGTGTACATACTCCCATATTTTTTCTCAGTAATAAAACAGAATGCAAACCATACCGTGCATTTCTTAAAAATTATTACAAATTAACATATTGTCAAAGAACATTATCACTGACATTATAAAAACAACACCTAAGTTTTTTCATTTTCAAACTGCCTGCTTCAAAGCCTCTGTGCTGGTACAAACTGGAGTACTGATGTTAAAGAGTTATCATGGGTAATGTTATACTGCAGCCTAGTGCAGGCAAACAAACAGCCGAGTTCAATTGTCAACTGATATGTCCCTCTGGCACAGAGTAACAAACTAACATCCATATCGTTAAGTCACTACAAACCAGAAACATATCCGGTGACAATATCGCAAATTGGCATCCCATGAATGATTTGACAAGATCGATAGGTTGCATATCACAATGCACAGTACAATCACAGGACTTTTGGCAGTCACGGTTCTTGCCTTACAGTCCTTAAGAACTTTGTTATTATCTCCCCAACCCCTTTCTTTACAATTTTTTTTATATATATTTTCAATTTACATTGATATTAATTCATCTATATTTGCTGATGGCAATGTATCATTCCTCAAACAAATTGCTGCTTCACTTCCTAAATTTCAAGCAAAATTTGACAGATAGGTACATCACCATGACAACAGTCGGGGCAAGATGACAAGTCAGACTGAAGAAACAAGAGAAAGTGGTGACAAGGATATGGATGCTATGCAGGTACTGTTAAGATCAAAATTTACAACCTCAGTGCTGACATCCTACACAGCGATCAAACCATGATGACAGTTAGCTCTCCTGTCAGATAATCTATAGCACAGACAATATAAAGATGCACTCAGTTACATGTACATGTATCAGAAAAGAAAATTTACAACCCTGTGTATGCCGTAAATAATCATACATTTCATCACATGCTCTGGCTTTTTTTTTTGCTTTTTTTCTGAAATTAACATCCCGGAAAAAAACCAGTGTACACTCTCTCAGTCTCAGTCTGCCCTCTCTTCACATGATAAACCTCGACCTTTGACCAGCTGTACTATTATCAACCTTTGACCTTTAGACTGCGAGACAGCCTGTCAAATCAGAAAGATTCGTCCTAATCTTTTCCACTTGATAAAATAGCTCGCTATAGTACAAAAACTGTTATGTAGCATACTAATCAGTCAGAAATACCATCACATAGACACACACACCACACATGCACACTGGCCAGACAGCTAAATAACTGACAATTTGAACGTAATCGTGTCAAAGTCCTGAGGGCTTGTGTTTCAGCACAGACAGTCATCGCCCATATACCACCGTACTGTCTTTGATTTCAGGACATTCCTCTGAGCACTTGATAAGCAAAATAATTTGGAACACCTCAATGCATTATGTAAACATTGAATCGCTATGTGACATTTCAGAATATATTCAGAAAATATTCGGGCAAGTTGGGTAGACATGGAACACAACTTTTTACTTTAGTCATAGGATACTATATATCATTTCCTTAAATTATAGGTCTAGCTGGAGGTGTAATTTTGATATGCTTTATTTTTTTCAATTAGTTTCTGTTGGGAAAGGGAGATATGATATTGATTGCAATTATAACTAAATACTCTGATATAGTGAGTCTATAAAATATGGCGTAAATTATCTTGGAAAAATCAAATTCTGTGGCGTAATCATTTTCACAAGTTCGCACATACAGACCAAATCTTTGGTGATTGAGACCACGTAATATATACAGTGAAGTAAATTTTATATTTTCAAGCCCACATTTTACATGACCTGCTACTTTTATGGGCGAATTTTTATTACCAATATCAGGCCATTTACATTCATTGAATACCTGCAAGCTACATTCATAATGATTACCTCAAAATGGCGCACAATTCTTTCAGGCCTTTCTTAATATTAAACACATGACAAGTCATCAATTAAACGGTTTCTACGAGTGATAACACCTACCTAAAAACGCATAAATTACAATGATGACAACTGGGAGCTCTGGTATTTTCATTAATGATTAAAAAAGCCTGCAAGGTCGAATGTCACTCCACTCTGAAATGTGGTACAGGGCAAGACAATAATTTGCAATTACTAGACTTGAAATCATTCATTATTTCAGTGCTTTAGAAAACTAAAATAGGGTTTGGGATACTGAAACAGTGGGTAGATTGTAGACAAGCAGTGACACACATATACATACATGTATACATACATACATACATACATACATACATACATATATATATATATATACATGCATGCATACACATGTACACACACTTGAATTAATACAATAATTTAAATTAACAAAAACAATGTAAGATAAAGTTAATTTTACAGCAATTATCACATTCTACCTTTCCACCTATAAATTTCAGCATAAAATTTGAAATATTTTCATACAAGTATTCACACACAACAGAACTTCTAATGGTTGAGATCGACAGTCTGCATATAATGTATCATTATAACAGAAATACGAGTTTTAATCCATTATTACTGCTACAGTTCAGTAACAGCCCATCTCTGCCTCATGACTGAGTCATACGATTCATGGCAAACCGATTCAAGGTTTGCAGTAACAATTCTTGTATCGGTTCAATATGAGTCACTGAACAGTATCATTTCTTCTTTTTTCCCCATGGTTTTTGTCAACAGTAATGTTCACAGTTTCCAAAGTCATTTCAATTCAAAAGGGAATTGAAAAGGAAATCTATTTTTATACATGTAAGTAATTTCAGATTGATTTTCAAAGCTGCTGAGACTTCTAACTGTACAATGTACTACATGTAGTTATGTACATCAACTCATCAAGGAGATACCATACTGGATGGCAATAACTTGATATACTAGTGAATTTATATCTCCATGTAAAACTACACGAATCAATGAAAATATCTCGTGTAATCTCCTTGGTATCAACGTAACAGCTGACACAAATGGTGTACATGAATACAATGTACTCACGTATTCCTAGTCACTATGTCCATCCATGTGGCATTCTCTCTCTCTCTCTCTCTCTCTCTCTCTCTCACTTGATATACATATATAAATGTACAAACATATGTAAACACACACACACACACGTGTGTACATAGATATGAAATAATTTAGGCAAAATATATGTACAAAATATATATACAAAATATATATATAATATATATATATATATATATATATATATGTGTGTGTGTGTGTGTGTGTGTGTATGTGTGTTTATATATGTGTGTGTGGTGTGTGTGTGTGTGTGTGTATATATACATGTGTATATATATATATATATATATATATATATATATATATATATATATATATATATTCCTTCTCACTGTAAATACAAAAATAAGCAGAAATTACATTTTCATGTTCTTCCATTATTTCTACACTCTGGCTTGTTTTTTTTCCCATTCATGCTGTAGTTTTCCTGGTTGAGTTACCTTGTTTGAGTTATCACATGATACGATAAAACTGAATCAATGCATTTGTCAAGTCTTAACAGAATTTAAAGTGATACAGCAGGTTACAGAAAATTTCAATATGGCCATTCAAATAATAATACCTATACAAGTAGAAGCCCAACTTAAGTAACACCATGAAAATGAAATACTTGTAGTTCCACAGAAAAGTGACTTCTATTGTCCATTTTAAAAGAGAACATTAATTCCATTTATCCACTAATGGGCTCCAGGAAGAGGTCAGTATTTTTCCTGCAATGGTAATGAAAATTACTCCCCAGATAAAAAAATATTTACCACAGGGGGGTCCTAATCCAATTAAGAGTATTGTATGCAGGGAAAAGTAAAGAAATTTGCTATCTATGGAAAATAAGGTGAGAAACAGGGCAATTATTGTTCCATCTGTGATGTTTTGTAGATTCATTGGTTGTACAGACTTACAGTAGCAAAGCTACGAGCGGAAGTGGCCGTAAAAACAGCAGCAGTTGTACATATATTACATGTACTATGGTAGGATTTGATTTGCTTACTGTAATGGATGTTATGCTTGTTTTGGAGAGAAGGGAATCCTTGTTTGATATATTGTCTCATGATTTAGCAAAGTAAAGACCAACGACTTGATATCAGAAAGGCATGTTGCTTAGTGTTCCACCTGTTCTTACACATTTCTCGGTAGGCAGGTCAAACCCCACATTATAAGGAAAGTTGGCTCACATAGGGCTAGGTAGGAAAGGTTTCAGACATCCTCCATCACGACAAAGCTTTGGTAAAATCAAACTATTTTCCGACATAATTGTCTGACCTCAACACAGGGAGATGCGGATGACAGCACTATACAACCTGACCTACTGAATTAATTAAATCCTGGCATTTGCTATATTTATGGACAGCAAGCAAGCTGACATCCCAAGTAACAATATTGTAGTACACACATATATGCACATCACAGGCATGTACACAGACAGCTGCCAAGTACACAGCTTGTTTTAAGAGAGTCTGTCACATTTGTCAAGGTGCAAAAGACAAAGAGGTCACAGTCAGGACATAAACACCTGAACTTAAACCCCCTCTACTGTGGCTTGTAATGTCCACATGTTCCTGAGTTACTGACGAATATCAGCTCTGATATTTCTAAGGCAAAGAGTTGTTATCCTGAAAATAAACCCTTCGAGTCCAACATGCAAATTCTTGAAAATAAAATTTCTATCAAGAATGTCTCCCTTCCTATTTTTTAGAGTATGTTTTTTTGTTGTGTTATTTGTTTTGTATGTTCTGTTATTGTTTTTTCAATGGCAGATACATGATTCATTGGAGAAAATCTTTTCTTACTTCAGGAAAATTTCAAATATATATTTGTCCATGTTTATTATTGAAAAATAAAATTCTCTAAGCGTTTTATCTAGAAATGGATCTTTCTCTAAATGAGTGACAGGCACACTGCAAAATTACTTGTGAAATACATGTATAGTTACCATGTTGTATAAATTCTGGAATAAAAGTTGAACACATCAAAGCCATGGAAGCTTGGATATATCCGATTATACCCAGAAAGAAGTCGAAATACACGGGAGATCTTTCTCTCACATTAATGTATGCACACATTAAACACTATTTAAGGCCCAAACATCCAAAGCCTTGACAGGACAATTTATACATGCACCTTCAATCATTGTCAAGAAACATGTACACGTACATTACACATTCAAAGCCACTACGTTGCTTTCAGAGTATGAAGGTCACTCCTCAAGACTGGAAACAGTATGCAAGAAATCAAGTTAAAGGGACGAGAGAAATGGAAGGTCAAATTTGAACTAAATCTCCCTTCTAATTGATTTCTCTCTTTAGTATTTACACCTTTGACTTGGTGCATTTGCTTTTCTGCTTGACATAGGCAATGAGTACAATCCTCAGTAATGCTGAATCACACACAGTAGATTTCCTCACTTTCACTGTGTTTTTTCCTGCATCACATCATTGCTAGCACTCCCTTCAGTAACATCAATCAATAAATGCGCCTTTCTCGTTGACAAATACATGTACTACCGGGGGAAATTTCAAAGAGAGCAGAGGAGTTTGGATGGCTGAGTGAGACGACACGTGAATAAATTGGACCTGAATGTTGGGGATAATTTACGGTGAGAAATTACCCAAAATAAGCTCATCGTTGATGACGCAGTCCCCACTTGTTAATGGGTACTTTGATTACAGGTCCTCAGAGAGGATAGAGTCCTCTTCATTAGGTCTGTGATAAAATACTTTTGAATAAATTCGCTTGATACATGTCTGAGTTGTAGTTCAAGACATGAAAAAATCGTAATAAAATTGCCACCCGGCAGCCATATTGGATCGTATCACAAAACAAATCAATGTGCATATGTATGACATAGGTCAATGTCCTTGTACCAACTTTGATTAAAATCGGTTGAGATATGCCTGAGTTATGGCTTTGTACATGAAAAAATCATAACAAAATGGCCGCACAGCAGCCATATTGGATCGTATCACAAAACAAATTAAGGTGCATATGTATGACATTGGTCAATCTCCTTGTAACAACTTTGAATATTAAAATTCGCTTGATACATGTATGAGTTATGGTTCTGGACATGAAAAAACGTGATAAAATGGCCACACGGTGGCCATATTGGATCGTATCACAAAACAAATTGATGTGCATAGCTATGACATTGGTCAATGTCCTTGTACCAACTTTGAATAAAATCTGTTGAAACATGCCTGAGTAATGACGTCTCTGTACATGAAAAAATCGTAATAAAATGGCCGCCTGGTGGCCATATTGGATTGTATCACAAAACAAATTGACGTGCATATGTATGACATAGGTCAATGTCCTTGTACCAACTTTGAATAAAATCGGTTGAGATATGTCTGAGTTATGGCTCTGTACATGAAAAAATCGTAACAAAATGGCCGCACGGCGGCCATATTGGATCGTATCAGCAAAAAAATTGACATGCATATCTATGACATTGGTCAATGTCCTTGTACCAACTTTGAATAAAATCAGTTGAAACATGCCTGAGTTATGGCTCTGTACATGAAAAAATCGTAATAAAATGGCCGCCTGGCAGCCATATTGGATCGTATCACAAAACAAATCGACGTGCATCTGTATGACATATGAAGTTATCCTTGTACCAAGTTTGAATGAAATTGCTCCAGACATCTCTGAGATATCTGCGTGAACGGACGCACGCACGCACTGACGCACGCACGCACACAAGGACATGACCAAACCTATAGTCCCCCCCCCCCCGACGGTGTCCGTGGGGACTAATAAGCTCAGCCGACAAATTTGAAGGAAATAACAGTGCATCCTGTTTGTGTCTGCATACTCCTTTGTGTGCGACAGATGGGGTTACCCTAACTCAATGGAAATTTTGGGGTCACTGATGAATGTCTGGTCTCTGTGACAGCAGATTAGAGGGATGATAACAGCCTTTGAAAATGATATTTCTGATGTATCCCCAAGTGTGCAGGGGGGAGCGGCTGAGCAGCAATTCAACTGGGAGTATTGGATCCAGTGTTCCCGCTAAGGCTTATTTGCGCGCTACTTGCGCAGTGTCTCCGACTGCTCTCGCAGTGAAATTTCATGTTTTGCGCAACATTAGTCTCAGTCATTTCGATCGGTATTAGTTTTGGAAACGATAACTCGGGGCAAATGTGCGATCTCAGCGTAGATTTTACTTCCGTGTTTCGAGTTTAGCGCCCATTTGCGGCGCAGTTGCCACAAACGTTCATTGTACGGTGTGACGTGCCTCAATAAATAAGCATATAAATGAATGGGCCTACCTGTGAGGCAATCAGGCGTATCTCAAGTTGCGGCAGTGTTCTCCCTGAATAAGGTAACAGGGGCGTGGCGCCCTCTTGTAAATTCCGAGCGCCCCCTTGCCAGAAATGAAAAAGATTTATTTTTTTGAAAAATAAAACAATAAAATGTACGGGGAAAAAAAAGTTGACAGTGATTTACAAGCAAAATGCGAGCGTGAGCGTCGATCCTGCAGACTGCAAACGTAATTCTCATCGATCTTGCAAATCTCGCGAGTTTGTGATGTCATCCGAGATCATAAGCCCATGTGCAACTCATCGAAGGCAGCCATATTTGCATGGCTCAGTCCGTAACGTTACGTTAGCCACGGTCCCTCCATAGGGACCGTGCATTAGGTAACCGACTTAGCTGAGTAAACATGGCAAGGAGCTTGAGGGTAACCAAGGACAGCAGAGTACACTGAAGTTTTTATAGGAGGTTAGAATTTCGTTTGTGTATTCCTTCCAAAAGCAAAACAACCTAATTTTAGGCTCGGTCGGACTTGTATCAGGATGAGAACACGTGAGTGTTATGGTGATAATTTTGCCATCGATGAATAAATGTATGTCTCTAGACTCGCTATGTTTTCGTTTGTAATAAAAGTTATGGAACACTGTTTCAGATCTCTTTTCCTTTGAGTTTTTTGTACGAAAAAAATCTGAAAAATGCTCCCCAAACCTGAGTGTTATGGTGATAATTTTGACATCGATGAATAAATGTATGTCTCTCGCTACGTTTTCGTTTTCAAAAAATGAAATCTTCATAATTGAAATCAGTGAACTGTAATAAAAGTTATGGTACACTGTCTCAGATCTCCTTTCCTTGAGTTTTTTATACGAAAAAAATCTGAAAAAATACTCCCCAAGTGCCACCAAATGACACCATTTTAATCGCTGTTTTTCAAAAGCTCCAACGGCAGGAGGGGGGACACCCCCCTCCTGACCTCCCCCCGCGACCGCTGACGCGGTCGCTTGTGGTGTTCACACCACGTCTTCGCCCTGTTCTCAAAAAATCCTGGGGAGAACACTGTTGCGCACCCTCTCAAAACCTTAGAGGGAACACTGATTGGATCTCCGTTTTTAGGTTAAAAAGCCAGACAGAATTGATAGGCATTCATAGCAAGGGGGTTGATTTGCAGAAATGTGATGTGAGGCACACTGCGAGAGACATGAGATGATGTTGGCGCTGGGCAACCAATCCAGCAAATTGGCCTCATCAAAGCAACCCTGCAGTCTTGGAAGACGGCCCACTGGGCATGTTTTCAAACATTTCAAACATTTTAAGCGGGTGTAAAATTTTCATCTCTGTGTTTTCTTTAACAAACCCTGACAAAAGCGCGCCAATGCAGAGTAAAGGAATATGGAGCTAAGTGAGATAAAAGATACCCCCAAAAAAACGTGATACCTGAAAACTAGAAAAGCTCTCGTTCCAAAGTGAATTCAGCTCGCATGTGATGATGTGTACAACATCAAGCCCTGCACCACAGCAAAAGTATCTGGTGACTGCAGTTGTTTGTCATACTGATCCCCATGTAAGGCAACTTCGGACGTAATCTACACTTTAAAACAAAAAACCCAACATCTACTTCATTCCCACTGCATGTCTCGAAACTAAGGACTGTTTGCGAAGCTTAAAATGATAGTATAATCAAAGAAATTTGAAAAGAGCCATCCACAGGATAAACATTTACAATCTAAAACTCAACAAGAAGAGGTATATTTATCGTAAAACTGCTATGCTACTAACAAGGAATGATCCACACCCACAGCCTCTCAAGCCAAGTTTCTGTACTCAACTACCGGTAACCGTATTTCACGTATTTATGTTATTGCATACATGTGCTGTTAATGTGATTTTTATTTTTCTTTGCTAAAATATAAATACCAAACAACAGCAATTCAGAATAGTGTGACTTAAAATAGCTCAGAAGTTTCACTCATGTCAACATATAAAATCTTATAATAATTTGTATTACAAGTTATAGCATTTGTAAACAAACATGGATGCAAGTGTATCAGTTGCTTTCAAGATTATCTACCATTATGAGAAAAGGAACAGGTGGTCATTTGTTTGTGTGTGGGAACTGAAATGTGATGTTAACAGTAGCAATCTGATAAATAAATGTTTTCCAGTAAACAAACAAACACACATGTGCTGTTATGTTTTCTGTAATAACACAACACACACAAAAAATATTAAAACAAAATACCCTTGAGCTATCATAAGGTGATGGTTGATGATAATGATTGAATATTTACAGTACATATACTTTCTTTAATGATCTCCTTTTTCTTTTACTGTAGTTTTTTTTTTCAGCATTTCTATGATAAAATGTGGAGCTGGACTGACCAACATTGTATGAGTACATGTATGGACAGAAATACAGAAAGACTGACAGATAGACAAATACACCGTACATGCATGCATGCACACACAGATAGACATACACACAGAGATACATAGATGAATCGTGTGAGTGTGTATTGTCCACTACCTATCACCCTATATTCATTGCTGTCGAAGCGTATTATCAACAAGGATAGGAAATCCCCACTGTACACAGTGTATTTTGTAAAAGTTAGTACATGTACCTATAACTTTACACCGTCCACCAGACATGAGCATCTGTGTGGCTCGCTCTCTCTCTCTCATTCATACATACATGTATATACATACATGTACATGTACATACAAACATACCAGGCACATACATACATAGTACAGACAGACTGAGAGAGGAACCGGAGTATACTGAGCATTGGAAAAGTTCCTTCAACCTGCCATTTTGTTTGTAAATAGACTCAAGCTCTGTATTTCATTTGTGCATGTATCTGTTCTGATCCTGGAATGCTGTGACTGCTGCCCTATCAAAAGGTCACGCTAGGGTCACATACTTTTCCATTTACTAAAGTGCTCTTCCGTGAGACTAAAACTGATTTCAAGACAGAGAAATCAGATCAATTATAATTGAAAGCTGTATGTGTATCTGATGTACATTGTACACTGTGATGCAGTCAGAATTTTAGGGAAATTGATCCAGGGGTATGATTTCGCTGTGGGATAGGAATGTAAAGTGGAGAAATTCACCATGCAAGAATTCGTAAGTTTCGCATTTTCATCAACCCGGGCATTTCCTGTCCAATGGAAAACGATGAAAGATGAGTGCAATAGCATTCCAGTAAAGTTCACACAAGGAACACTGCATGCATTGAGTTTTAAAATGTAACGACTTTTGCATGGCTGCCAGCATTTTGGAACAAACGGATGCATGCGGCCTGAACAATCCTAAGTGGCAGTCAATCAGCCCGCAACCGTGTCCATCAACTTGATGTTGGAGACAAAATTAGAATTTGTGCAGGTATACATGTGTACAAATCATGAAGGCAATTGGGTCATTGATGTAGCAGTATATCAAAAACTGAGGTGTAAAGCTGTACATTTACTTCGTGTCATTGCCATTGACATACATGCATTTATATGGTACAAACACAGGGTCTAGCCTGTAGATGTGCAAGTTCAGAGACACGTGTGAACTACCATCCATCCACATAATTGCGTAGGAATGAGTGTGAAATCACAGAATCAAACTGAACACTCAGTATTAGTTACAAAATGTAGCCTAGCCAATATACCAGTAAATTATACTGCCAAGGTTCCTAGTCATTCTCCCAACCAATGTTTTCCCTCAGTATCTTTCCCTCAGTGAAGAAAGGGCATAATGTTGTACGTGCACATACATAGTTACCAAGCCTTTATATTTTTACCGCCACTTGGGAAGAAACACTTGTAGGTACAGTTTGTAGAATGTGCCTAAGGCATACCTGTACATGTAGATATTCACACTCAATTTTGCAAATACTTTTCTGGTCTACCGCTTGTGGGGGTTCATTTTAAAGCTCTGGGTATTACAATTTTCACTGATATTGATTCTTGAAAAAAAGATAATTTTAATTTTTCCCAATAACGTTAACACAGGGATGGCAGCCATTTTGAATTTAAAGTATCGGTAATGTTGTATAGTTTGTTTCTCTTGTACCAAATTTTGTATGGTGATCCCTGATTTTTAGATTTAGTAAGATAATGGTTGAAAGTATAATTTGGGAAAGTCTGAGTGAAAATTTAAGGTTTTCACTTTCGAGGTGCATACTACCTTAAAAGCCCTTTTCCTGCCAGACAGTAATAACTGTATCACTTTCCCATCAGCCAAGTCAGTAAAAAGCGGTATTGAGCCAAAACATGAAGTATTTTCACCCACTTGGCTTGGTATGTTATAGCATCTTTAGTCCAAAAAAATCAAGTTTACAGTATTTATGTTTTCAACAGCCTTCAAATGTACAGCATTATGTTAAAATACACCATATGGAATACGTTGTGTTTCATTAATTTTAACCATCTTGACCTGATGGTGAAATATGGACTTGGCAGGAAAAGGGTTAAAAGCACAAGTCAGCTTATATGATTTAATCAGTTCTTTTTTGTACACCAACTGTCAAACTGCTTTTCAAATACAAGTACCATGTAAAGCAGAAATCTTCTTCAGAGACAGATGTACAGTACCCTATATCATGGCAGGATAAGTGTACAAAAATCAAGCGGATTTTTCAGTCACTTGACACAAACACATCATAGTAGGTGATGTAATTTGAAACACATATGGATCAGATCACTGGATTCTTCAAGTTTTAAGATTAAACTCAATCCATTTCTTAGAGCTAATTAAGCCATACAAAAATCATTAAAATTTTCAAAACACCGGTAGGAGCAACTAAAACTTTTAAATTTTTGCCAAGGGTCTGCCGTCAACTTAATGACCATCATTATATCAAGTGAACTTTTGTGAACATAATTCTGATGAGTGTGAAAATCTTGGCATTCCATGCAACTGATAACACCCTCACTCTTTGAGTTATTAAGATTCAGAATCTCTGATCATGTACTGAAAGTGCAGGTCATGTTTACAAAGTGGAAAAAACATCAAATAGCTCGGCAGTAATATGTACAGAGTGTTGAATACAATGTAACTTCATCAGATGAACCATGCAAGACTTGGCACACATCACTTAAAACCACTACAGCATGATAGCAGAATGTTCACGGTTCTCTGACGTACACAGCTTTATACAGCACATTTTTTCCGTCTCTCTGCTTCTGACCCAGGGGCTAAAAGTCACCAACTTCTACTAGCAGTTCTCTGGAAAGTTACAAACATGCATACTGGCTAACATAAATTTCAAAACAGACAGGAACCTTGGCCATACAGGCATGTATCTAAATTGGCCAAATAATCTCTGCGTTTTTAAATTAATGTCTCACCATTCACTGACCTACCACCTTTTGAAGTTTATACGACTGTGAAATATGTTTTACAGGACAGTAACCCAATTGTCTGTTTATATTAGAATTACTGTACCCTGTGGTATGTGAAACATCAGATTGCTTTTTTCTTATATAAAATGCACAATATGTAGCAAAATCTTGTTTTGGAACAAATGCATCCTGGGAAGGAATTTACTCAGCCTTTTGCAAGCTGTCTTTGGTGACACAACAATCTTCAAATAAAACAATTCTTGCATCACCAGTATGATCAGCAGGAGTGTAGCTCTACTGGCCCCCTTACCTGACAACATTAAAATGTACTGAGAAAATTCACATGGATACTTCCTACATGCTGGCATTTTAAACAGCTTCAGAAGCACACCCAATTCAGCTCAGCTGATCCTCTACAGCAAATAATCACTGCTTGAACTTTCTGATGACATTAAATCGGGCCATTCTACTTTAAACAAATAATGCCGTACAATGTGCTTATTTTGCCATTTGGTCTCTCACAGGAAATCAATTTTTGAGCAATGGCCTTATAATATGACAAAAATAGTACCCGGGCCAATACATTTGGTATTAGCTTAAGAACCTTTATTAGTCATGGAGTCTACGCTGCAAAGGTTACGCTGTTAATTTATTATATATGACATATTGTAGACCCTCTTAAAATATCCTACATAGTGGTTGTGTAGACAACACCCTAAAAATAAAATACAAATTTTGAGATACTCATACATTTGTACACATATACACATGTGAAAAGAGCTTACATTTTGTCCACAATATTCATATAATACTTATTCTGGACTAGACACTGCAAAATCTCTCCAAAGTTTCTGGGAAACTTGCTAACTTATAATTCATGTCGTGTACAAATAAGCTTATAATACATGTATTGAGCTCCATTTATCTTACATATTTCCACTCTTTTGAAAGGAAAGAAACAGTTGGTTATTTTCTACATTTTGGTTACCGTCAACTGTTTATGCAAAATATTAACGTTTATTTTTAATAACAGGTTTTTTGAGAATTCATACATTTCTGAGAACTGGTCATACTAGAGGCATGAACTATATGAACAACAAGGAGCACAAACAAAGTCTTTTAAACTTTATATACTGTCATTTATATCATGGTGATAAAATATAAAAATTAATTATGATATTTGTAACTCATTGATGTCAACTATGACATTGTCTAGATATGTAAGGAAATGTTCTTGTGTATCCATTACAGTACAGTACTGGATAGTGCTGTTTTTGACCAATGGGATAACCAACAAAATGGACATTTTAGGTAATAAGAGTGACAGCTAGTGATAGCAACATCCCAAGATCTACATGTATCTACATGCATGGTAACACCAACAAGACCCTATCAGTGAATACATAAACATGATGACAGCGACAGAAAAGTCTGCTACAATAGAGAAAATGGAGAGAGCTGATTATGCAAATTAAAAATTCTAGATTCATTTCCACAGACCTAAAAATCCAAAAATTGTTCTCATCTCTCTCTATTTTTGCTTCTTTCACATGATACACATTTAGCCTAAAGACATCATTATTCTTATTTTGATATGTATGCTGGATGGGTAGTTTCAATGATACTACAGTATGAATGAGAAATACCTTCACCTCCTTTATGTTCAGTTACAGGACAGACTGAAATTGAACAAAAGATCACATTTTTCCTGGATTTTCAATAGAGTATACAAACCTCAGAATAAAATGCTACTTTTTATGACTTTTAATATCCTCAACTGGATGACTCACAATTTCTCATTTGGACAACATTCCGTCACACTGATAGCGCTCACCAATATCTGCTACATGTACATGTACTGATGTCAATATTGTAATTTTTTTTGTTTTGGCAAAGGGAGGAGGTGGGCTGGGTGTGGTTTCAAAGTTTGTGATAATCTGTGCATGATAACACTTGTCTCACCCAAAGTAGGGTTGACCATGGTGTATATATAACACAGAGGTGAAGACAATAAGGTCAGTAAATTACAGTAGAATGCACCTCAAGGACAGATATTCTGACTCTCAAATTTTTTTCTGATCTACCACTTGGGGAGGGGGTTCATTTTAAAGCTTTTGGAGTAAAAAATTTGGTGTTGTACTACATTTCAAATGTTTATTTCTCTGCTGTGTATATTTATGGTATTGATGTCATAAATGTGAACAGTAACCATTTTGTAATTCATGAAGAGTTCTCATATATATTAAACCACCGGACCTTAGAACTGTATCAATACACTTTTTGAAAACATCATAAATCCAGACAGAATATGACGTGCATCACATGGGTACATGTAATAACCTCAATCATCCACTGCAAAGTTACATTCACTGCTGACCGTCTTGTAACCATGGCTACATGGACAGAGGTATGCCACAAAACTACCTCAGGGCAAATGAGGGTGGTTCAACCTAGATAAAGTTACACCATCAGACCATTACAATGTATGTGACCTAATTTTCACATGTGTGACAAGACAAAACTGTTATAGGACATCAGTGTTTTGTTCATCAATTAACCCAATTTTCTCTAGTTTCCTAGTTTGAAAAAACAATTTTAGTAAAGATGTTGCCAGACTGCGCGTAATACTCAGTGGCAACATGTTACATGTACTTAACACTAACATGACTTTCAATAGTTTGATGGTGAGTACAGGAAGCCTGCATTTTATTGGATCTTTTTACGAGAATAAATTAAATAATGAAAGCTATCATAAAAATTTATGCATCCTACTGTGTATATGTATTCTACTGTGTGGTGCATAATGAGATGATGAAATATTCAAACAAAGCCATTTTCAGTTAACACTCAGTGCTTAGCAATATCAAGTAATGAAATGTCAACATTAAATTGAATGGAAAATGACAATCTACAGTACATACTAATAAAGTACAAAAGTTAAAGGTACACCACTAAATACACTGTAAAATATAATGATTCTGATTTTACCAGTATATTTATTTATCTATATATATATTTATTAATTTACTTATTTGTTTATTTGTTTGTTTGTCTGTCTGTTTTAATTTACATGAAGAATATGGATATTTTTCCTTATTTATTATTTATTTTATATATTTATTTATTATTCATTATTTATTTATTGTTTGTTTGATTGATTTTATTTTTAATTTTTATAACCTCTTTGTACATCTATTTATTTCCTTATTTCTTTTGTTTTGTGTAATATTATCTATTTATTTGTTTGTTTATTTATTTATGTTTTATCACTCTTTTGTATTATTATTATTGTATTACTCTTTGCATTAAACCTTGACTCGTGAAGGAATCTTTCAATATTTCCACTGCTGCACTGGCTGTGTGAGTCACAAATCACACAAGGGAAATAGTATTGTTTCAGCCACCTGATTATCACCTGGCCAATGAATCAGAACCCATGATGTACTGTTCAATGAAAAGATTATTTCATTTTGGTTGACATAATATTAGCAAAACAGGATTTTTCATAATTTCAAAAAGTTAAAAACTTGAAAGGTCACTTTTGTTTGGATCTGTATACGTCTGATCACTCATAACTGAGTGTCTCTTAAAAATCTGAAGGAATTGAAGTGACCTTTGGCATCAATAGAATGTTGTAAAATGAGTGTAATTTGTGCTGTGCCATTCAAGATAAGATAAACAATCACACATCCTACTAAATCTCTGGTCAAATTTACTCATTCTGGGACTAATCTTACAGCAAGGCCTAGCCTTTAACTATTGTCTCTGCATTATTTAATTATTGAAGTACCAATGAGTACATGCGCATGTGATGTACATGCACATTACATAATACTGATTGTCAGGGATGTACAGTCTATTGTTACCTGGCTGTATCTCATTTGTGTCTGAGGACCTGCTCTTTCACGGTCATTAGGCTTACAGGTGTATCTACAGTAACCTGTAAGTCAGGGTACGCCATACAGTCACAGTCCCTCCACACACGTTTGTGGAGGGACTGTGATTCAATCATTGCAAAAGTCAAACCTCTCCCTCCGCTTACATTGGATTTATCTCTCATACGTTGCCACTATAAAGCTCTTCCAATCTAAGTCTCTCTTTAAATTTTTCTAACTTGAGATGCAGTATTATGAACAAGTACGGATATACAGCAATGACTGAGAAGGTGATGACAATCAAAACATGTTTGTGATATGCAAGAGGTGTGTTATGTGCATACACTACAATTCTTTCAATGTAAAAATTACCTTTTTGTGCAGAAAACATCATTGTTACGAGAACACGACCTTTCATGTACATGTATTATATGCTAGCAAATCTAAGTCTTTTGACAATGCAAGAAAGTTTGCCAATGGAAATGACAACTTGACTAATTTTCAAAATGCCCTTTTTATTTTTAGCAATAGCATGGAGAGTAATATTAACAATTCAGTTCAATGGCGCCTATATCCTTGTTTGTATTAAACTTGTATGTCTCAGATACCAACAAGTTATTCTCAAAATCATTAATTACTGTGTTCCTAAACTATAATATGTCATTAAATATGGTATTTGCTTAATGATCATGTAATATGATATACATGTACCATAAAACTATTCCCTGAGGAACTTGTCAACAAGGAGTTTTTTTATATGCATGAAAGATGTATCAAGGATATTGTGTTATATGAAGAAGTGTCTTGAAGATTATGAGGTGCATTTCAAGATGTTAACAAGAAACAGGAATTTCCAACTTGTCAGTTCTAATATACTTGACATTGCCCGAGGGACAAATGGCATCTTGTCTAGATTGAAAACAACAACAATACCCGTGTCAGCTGTGAATGCATATGGTCAGTGTGGATTTCACTTTTCATAAAACACGATAAGAGATTTTACCTTGGGATTAGAGATATTACATTGCTTTTCTATTCTTTGACACAGTGGTTTGTCTTCAAAACAGATCCCACTGCAGCAGAATGTTTCAGATGGTGTGTGTTTTCATCAGCAATGAAAGTCATCCATCGTGAGTCTGAAAGCCTGACCAAGTCATGACAATCACGTGACCTCACTGCGTGACGATATTACAGTTATGCCGGACTAACCGGTCCCACGAAGAGTAAATATTGAGTCAGCACAAGAGCCAGACGATGGCAGAATTCCCTCGGGGGGATCGAGAATTACCTTAGTTATGAAATATTCCCATGCCAGTGCTATTGGGAAAACTCCAATTACAAAATGAATTCCAAGGCACGTTCTCAATGACCTCACATTTCTGGTGCAGTCCCAATCCCGCAACAAAATCTCCAAGTATGTGTCCCTTGTGTATGCAACGGACATGAATGCATTGCAGTCAAAAGATAGTCAGAAATCTACATGAGTAGTCTGCATATGTCAGCACAGACCATCAAGTTAACACATGCAATATTGAATCTGTTTCACGATTTGATATCAACATCACAATAGCCATTTTTTAGAAATGTCTGTATCCCCAGACTTGAATAAATTACTGTGGTTTTTGTCTGACCTTCCTCTGGTATTTTATTTATGTAACATTTATACCAATTACAATATATAAGGAAAACTTGGTCCATGAGATACACCAGACTCTCTGTGACAATACTGAGCCAAAATTTCAAAAGTTATATTTCATTGTAGAGGTTGTTTACCTATTGCCTCACATTTACAGGAAACACATGAAAAGTCCCTGAAATACATACTTGCATGAAAATGCACTTTAATATCAAACCAGTAAAGATCATGAGGAAAGCTGCTTCTTGCTTGATATGCTAGGCTTGGAATACCTAGTGCAAATGCTTGTACAGCGATTCAAGTGTGATGTACACCTATTGAATTCATCATACCTAATGTAAAGTCCTGAAAGGGTTGCAGGGCGTGGCAGATGGCTAAACAAGGAGTCCCTAAGAAAGCCAATCACCCTTTTACAACTTCACCTATTATTTGACATTTCCGGTTGTGTGCCTGTACTACTTGACAAGGAGAACACGGAATAACTATGGAATACTCTGCATGATGACATATGTACACTTCCAAACTTACCACTCACACCGCCCTCGACTGTGCCAATCATAGAAATGATTTTCTTGAAAAACGACAAACATGAATTTGCATCTGATTTTCCTTAGTTTGGAAAGTTTCAGCCCATCACGTAGAACTACAACCAAACACCCACCCTGATAACTCCCTTACTACAAGAATATCAAGTGTTGAGAAATCTTACCTCAGAAAAGTCCAAACTGACCCCAGGCATCATTCCACGAATTCAACACAGACATGTGCGACAGATCAATTGAAACCACAATAACATCAACGCTTTCAAGGATTACCCCGGGTTAATATTTATCCATCTTTTATTTCAAACATTGATCCATTCATACTCACACTATTAATAGCAATTGACCCCTTGGTCTGCAATTTATTGTGTCAACATTTCAGAAATGATTAAATATAGACAACCTACAATTTTCAGATATTTCTGGCAGCTGGCTAATGTGTAACCTTTCTCAGAGACATTGCCGGTTACTCAACTGTTAATTTGTGTGAAACACTCTCTACAGTAATACATCACAAAACTTACATACTTTTTACTTAAAATGACATAAATTGCGATGAAATACACACTCAGAGAAACCTTGTGATGGGACGCATTTGCCAGAAAATGTTTTCTATTAGTGGGGTTAGTCTCCATTTAGACCAATTTGTTTGCATAAATGGATTTCACAGACTTTGGAAGGATAACTGAAGAGGCCATTGAATGCATTATGGCTCAGTCTGGGTTCTCAAAGTAATACAGGATGTGAATGTAATACTTCTCTGCAAGGATGTCTTTTTTTGTATCCTAAACCACTGCACTCAGCATGCATTATCCCACTTAAAACTCTTCTAGCTGTCGACACGGAGAGAAGCAAATATGATTGACTACATGTCTGCAATCTTTGAAAATACACCGTATTATATAGTATCTGTATTTTGAATTTTTTTCAGTAAATTGTTAAAAAGTTCAAAGTTCACTGTGCTCGCTATAACCCTTGTCTCTTCATCATTTTTTTACTCTTTCATTGAGCAAGGTGTAAGTTACAGTTAATTGATTACTTTGCTGTGGTCATTTCATAAACTTGGGATATCCAGTGAATTATACTACTTGGGTCTATGATTATCTTTCGGAGCTATTCACAGTGACCGTGACTTGTCGTATCTTCTCGCTGTCACCTGTATTGTAGCTTCACAAAATCAATCACATTTAGGAGACCTTTAACCTTGACAACAGAGGACCCACTTACAAATCACTAAAACACCGTACGACAATTAGAAATGCCCCCTTAGCGATTCACACATGGTAGTTGTAGATATTCCAGTGACAGACCTCTGGCTCACTGTAGCACTGTCACGCAAATGATATACCTGTCCCTTGCTTTGATCACAGCCTCAGAGTGCCTTGCATTCAGACTGGCATTTCCTTCACCAAGATGCTTGGATTTCTGGAGAGGTTTCAGAAAACTTTTTGACTTCCACATCAGCAACCTGATCTGTGACACAATGCCCCAAGTCTTGATATGTTGGGTGAAAATACCCATCCCAAAAGACCAAGCCAGCAATTCTCTATAAAAACATTTTATTACAGTGACACAACAATTCAGAAGCACTGATTACAACAATCCCACAATTCAAAGTCACACGCCAAATAAATTCTTCAGATACCTAGATGCTTGGCGTTGCATGTCCTTGCACCTATTGTCAACACAATGTACATTCAGAGAATACTTGTACATGTCTGTCATTGCGGCAACCTCCTTGTTGTGGGAATTTGTTTGATATGCAAATATTTCCAATTTGAATAACAATAACATATTTGTTATGCAGATATCGTTATAATTCCAAGATCTGGTAATCTCTAGTTGATCTGTCTGCAGGAATGCCCATACAAGCACACAAGAAATTGACAAAACTGTAAAAAACAAACTGAATGCCACTTATATTATAGAGTTGGTGACTTTGTTACCTGTAATTTGCATATTCTAATAAAGTCAGACGAAAGACCAAGGAGCAAGAAATTTTTTGTTGCCCTGAGAGTGTACTTACCACTGAGACCCAAGGACAAGAGTTACAACTCGAGGGTGGGTTCAGTGGGCGTATATAGAAGGGACTGTAATAGAGGTTTTAGCTTGGTTTCAGCAGCAGTAAAAAGTACCACTCAGCCTTTTTTTCCCCAGTCTCTGGGATGCTTTCTCTGTCCGGAACAAATACCACTCTCACACTCCTCAAAATGTTGATCTCCACTAACAGAAAGCTAACAATGTTCAATTCTATTTCATAATACAGAGACCTACAGATTTATGACCAAATAGTGAGCTACTACACAAGGGCCTGCCTAACTTGGTGAGCACTTTTACATGGTACTAATATGTATGCAGATCTAGCCAAGCTATATCCACTGACAATGAAATTCCACTGTTGGCATCATCGCCTACCTAATTGGGGTCAAAGGTTGGGTTGCAACCGTTACACACTGAATAAAAATGCTTCACTGACACAAAATGCTTTTTCAACATCTAACACTGATATACAGTGTAATTGGACCAATGAAACGTCTACCATAGTACAAATAAAATAAACAGCATTTGAAGAAATTACTTCATCGAGTATAAAAAACCACCCACATAAGTGATAAAAAATTAAATTATCCACATCATACAAAAAAACATGTTCTACACTGAACCAGTGCTAATTTCTTCCAATGTCGTTACCATGATTTACAGTACATGAAATTCATTTTACATTGAAGAAACTTCTGTCAAACCCAGAATGTTACTGAAAATAAGGGCAGCATCGACGAACACAAACGATTTATATGAAGTATTGTCAAACAATGCTGATTGGGGGGAAAAAGTAGAGAACACTTTGATGTACACCAGTGTTCTCCCCATGATTTTCTGGTAGAGTGGTGGCTGATTTGCATAACGATAAATGTAATCATTATGGTAATAAGTTTCTATCGTTTACCAAAAATTAAAGAGTGGCGGCCACCACTCTGTAATTACTCTGGGGAGAACACTGTACACGTTTATCACTGATTGTGACTGATTAAAAACTTGTAAGGTTTCGCCTGTTCTACAACCAGAGCAAATTTGGGGGAATGAATGAAAAATATCTTATTCCTAGAAAGGGAAACGACTATTATAGTGTAAAGGTGTGTATGCACAGAAAATACAGCAATGCCGATTGGGTAATTTGGCACGCAAATACTTGAAATAGTCATCACCTACCTGATCGTAGTCTTCATCTTCCTCTTCCTCCTCATCAGAGACTTCCTCCCCACTGCTCCTGCTTGGTTCTGCTGAATCAGATGCCACATCACTTCCCTCATCCTCATCATCATTGTCCCCACCATGATCATCTTCATCATCATTGGAATCACTCCGTCTGCGTATATCCTTCCCTCCTACAATGTAGGTATCCTTTGGAATTGTCACATCGCTTCTCTCTGAGGGCGCCGAACTTGCCAATCTGACCTCTGACCTCGAAATAACAGTTTCAGTTGGCTGTATTTCACTTGCCATCTGTCCATCAGTTGAGTCTTGTCCGTGATCAATTCGGTTTGTTTCTCTGAGTACCAAATATTTCTCATTGCTCTCTTCTGGTGTATCATCCAGGCTTTCATCACTTCCTTGGAACTTTTTGACTAAGCACTCCACGGATTCTTGTCGAGTAGTTTCCGTTCTCTCTTCGCTGGGAGCAATGGGGGGTGGACTTGAGGGTAAAGGTGGAGCCTCATCTCCCAGTTCCTCAGGATAAGGCTCACGTTCAAAATTGTGAATGGGTAGAACATCAACATCCCCTATAGTATCAGATTTCTTGGTTGTCGTGACAGAGGTCGGAAGGTGAGCCGGAGACGAATCAGAGGAGGAGGTTGTGCTTGATTCTGATATATGCAAATGACTTGCAATGACCTGAGAGGGATCAATCTTTGGACCTGGTTTACGACTGGGTGAAGAATCCGGGGTGGACTTAAGAGAACCGTCCTTACTGATCGAACTAGAATCATCATCGGCATCGATGGACCTGCGATATAAATCAGGTCTGTTCAATGCAATAATCTCCGATGGTGTGTATGGGGCTTTGTACTTGGAAGGACGGTTAAATCCACCTCCGTACTTCCCATCCCCAGGCTGCGAAGTTGACTTCGGTTCCTCAAACTTGGATCGATATGAGGCAACAATGGCTTTCTGAGCTGGTGCACTGTCCGCATCAGCAGCCTGCATAGGCGGCGCTGAATCGGTGACAGTGGTTGTAGCGGTCTTGGAGGAATCAAACGCAGTTGTGTGTGTTTTGCTAGGTGATGTTGCAACATTAGGATCTGACGTGACAGGTAGACCAGTGATGCTTGTGTATCGCTCTGGTGAGATTACTGGTGAGATTATCTTCACTGGTTTGGTTTGCTTCCACTCCGGACCGTGATCCTTCGGCTTTTCTTGGCGCTGCACATTCTGTGAGCCATCAGTGCTGTATAAATCATGAGGTCTGGTTGCTGCGGCATGCTCTGCGCCTGTGTATCGCTTCTTAGTTACTGGGGGGCTAGCAGGAGGGCTGGCTGATACTTTCCTATGATGAGAAACTCCTTCTGATAGGGTCCTTCTCCTCATCGGTGGACTGTTGGTAACTTTTTCAAACAACGCCTTTGCACTTGCAAATCTTGCATGATGGTCAACGTCATCTGGGGAAGTAGCATCACCTTTTCCGGAACTCCCACTTGGCGGTGTGTTTTTGTTACTGTCCTGGTCCCGCTGACGTTTGCTGCCTGTCTCCTGGCTCTTCGCCGATTCGTGTTCGGTAGACGCATGGTAGCTGTCTCTCTGGTGACCTTGTCCGGTCACATGCGAGCCCCTGGCACCCCCCTGTCCACTGGCCCAGCTGCCACTGCGAGTTCTGCTGGAGCCACTTCCCTGGGGCTCCTCGCCTTTTAACATGAACATGTGTTTGAGTTTACTAACGTTCGATCCCGTTTTCGTCTGGTAAGTCATCATGGGCCGCGTGCTCAGGCGAGGATCTTCGGCCGCCGACTGCGCGGCGTGACCAGCGGCTGCTTGTTTGTTTTCGTAGTCCTTAGTCATTTTAGCCTGGGCACCGCGAGAAATGTCCCTCTCGCTGACCGATCTCTGACCGTCGCTGTCCGCACCGCTGTTAGGGTCCGACTTCCGCATATAGGCGGTGCTGTGAGGTGGTACAGGGGCTCGATAATTATCAATCTGTTCGGTCATATTTTGGCAAAACCGCCATCAGATCAGATTTCCACAACCGCAATACTACACTACCACGAGCTTACATGAGTGACTAATCAATGAGAGTTAGCGAGTAAAAGCGCTGGTAAGAGCAACGAGGGCGAGACGTACGTACGCACACAATGTTTTTGCTACTGAAGCACCGTACTACTACCGGTCCCCTATCTCGATTAGATATCTACCCTTGTTAACGTAAGGAGTATATATTCGAGGGTGTTGCCAATTTCCGTTCGAGCATACCTGGAAAACAATCCGCCTCCAGTAAACACGTCCGATTTTCGCTGACTTCTTTGGAAGTGCTTCCGAATACGACGACTCGGGTTTTCCCTGTATGCCCCCAACAGCTACAACGGTTAGATGAAGCAAAGCCACTCCGGTGTGTATATCAGAAGCCCAGACCGTCCGCCATTGCTGCACACGGTGAGCGATGCGCACGCATGGGGTGGGCCCATTACAGATACCCGGATGATGATGTAAATAAACTTTGTTTCTGTGCCGTGGTGCGATCGTGAACCGTTGAGAATCGAGAGCACCATGTGCAACATGTTAACATATCATACCTTTGTTGCTCACTATAAAGTCAGCATTTCCCTTCGTTTACGTGTAACACCGCTTACTAAGAGCACTCTATGTGACAATGTAATTAGTGGGAGAGTCTGCTAGTTCATAAAAAATAAAAAACAATCGCTTATCGCCGAAAAATTCAGAGGAACAATAAGTTAGTTTTCCTAATAAACACAACATAATCGACTTATACTTATTTCATTTTTAGACCACTGCCAAACGAATGATTTACAGTGAGGGCCGGTAAAAAACTCACATTTGGAAGTGAAAAGCTAAATCTATCAAAACGGAGAGAATATTAAACAATGAATGCGATGACACAGTAGCTCATTTCAGATGGTAAAATTAGTAAATAAACGAGAACAAACGGGAAATTAAGACAAATAAAATTAGACCCCATCGCAATCATTTATAGAAAACGTTATTTTAAAAACAATAACAGGATTAAAACATGCCTATAGTACATGTGAAATATAATCCTGATCATAATAATCATGAAACATGATAATGTTAGCAATAAAAATAGACGATAAAATTACAAGAATAAGGAGTCACAACGAATTGATAATGTAGCTTTAACAGTGAACGAATACAAAAAACGTCATAATGCAAAAGTCGATGAAACTATAGACAAATGGCAAAACATCGAGGAATAGAAACGAATGACTTTTCAGGAATTTGTAATGCTGCGGAGTCTGTTGAGGGCGGCTTTTGCATGTTGAAACCAGAAAAACGAGATACCATGCTTAACAATTAGTAGAAAACAATAATTTATAGGCCTGCAGCACAGCGTCATGACAAACGAGTTCTGAGCCAAATTTTGAAAGGTGTGGCCTAAATGCTGGTAAGAGTGATCCTTTTACCAAATACCGAAGAACAGGTGAAGTTCTGCGGAACATGCCGTGCCTGTGAACCAAGTTTGACAAGAGACTACACCTGTAATAAGCTTATACTTCATCATTGGTTTTGGGGTAGGAACTGAGCTCGAAGATCGTATGGGACCCTGGCATACGACCAACGTAAACACTTATCCAAGGTACATTGGAGATTGATGAAAGTTAAAACATGTTTGTCATAATGTACATCGTGAAATTTTAGTGTTGCAGCTATGTTGATGTGATTAATCCGGATATCTTGCTTGAAATACATTGATAGTAAACAGGAAAGTCGCCGGTAAAACCTGCCGGTAAGTTACTGCGAAAAACAGCGAAGTGTTCAATTTGCAAAAATGTAAAACGTCGCCGCTGGCGTATTGGACAACAACTTTTACATCGATTATTAAACATTAATATATCGGCGACAGAGAATGTAAAGTTTAACAAATGAAACCATAGCTGACACGTAAACTGATCGGATAAATTGGCAATGCAAGACCAAACTGTCGGACGAGCTCTGTTCACATAAAACGGGCTACGCGATGAATGCACAGAGATAGACCCATCAAGATACAGAAGTGGCTTGAAAAAAATTGATAAAGGACTGCTGAAACATGTCGGGGAAAATGATAATACGGATAATCAATCAGTGAGGGGCCTGTTGATTTTTTTCTGGAAATTAATACTAAGATCACTGAAACTTTACAAAAGTATGAAAGAATTTTCATGCATTAGTATTCAAAAAGTCCTATTTTTAACCGTATAACATGCACATTCTAAAGGTTTAATTTTATTGTGACCATAGAACATCCAGCAAAGCAAGAATATGGTCATTAGCAAAGATACCTTTACTTCGACCAATAAAAAATAGCACAGGTACCGAACGGCCACGGTATTAAAAACGGTCATCAAATTCAGGTTAAACTGAATATCAACATTGCTACTGGTGGAAACAACGACTTACACACTGGCTAAGTTTGCCCAGGTAGGCCCTAGGCTCAAAATCAATTACAAACATAAATATCAGTGATACAGATAATACAAGAGAAGAAAACAGACAATAATATATAAAAAAATAAATAAATAAATAAATAAATAAAACAGGCTCAGAAACATACACACTGACTTACTGCAAAAATTGTATGACAAATATGTATACTGTGTGGCAATACGGTGAGACTTCTGATCAGCAGTATTCGTAATCGTTCTGCTAAAGGATCGATGTCCCATCATCTGTAAGACAGTAGAATCATTTCCTAGAACGGTGATTACGTTACGTTCGTTGATTATATATTTCATAATTGCTCCACTGCATACATTTGTTGTATATTTTCAGTAATTCTGTTTGGTAGTTTGTTTGTGTGTTAATGTCTTTGTCTATTTACGTTTGTTGGTTTGTTTGCGACTAGTTTGTCGTATTTTTTATATATTTCTCTTTTCTGCTGTCTGTACATTATTTGTCGGCTTCGCCTGTTCACTTGTTTTTCTGTCCGATGCACATTTTTTTTGTTTTCTTTTTTTTGTTTGATGTATTATTTCGTTTTGTGTGTGTGATTTTTTGGGGGGGGGGATCGGATTGCCGTAATGGCAAATGTTGAGTTCGGGGAATATTACCGTAAAAGTTTATGTACATCAGATTTCGAGGAACCCAGTTGCTCGTCTACAAAATCAGGTGAACATTGGATCTCTATCATTGCTTGTTTCATCTTTCGAGTACACTTTCACTACTGTCTTGATCTGATGCGTCTTCTTGTCACAGCATTGCTTTTATCAACGTCACTTGTCTGTTGCATTACGTATTTCACCTCAAACTCTCAAGTTCCCTTCAAGTTCAATCGTGCTTTTTTATTAATCAATTACGCTTCAATTTTTACAAAACAACAAACTTGATAATTGTAATGTTGACAGCAGATTTGTCGTATTTGGGGATTGAAAGCTCTAAAAGCACTCGACTGTAGTACTTTATAAATGGTAACTTTGTCATAATTGATACTTTATGGGAAAAATGGTGAAATAAGAAACTTTACCTGAGCCGTCCCCATCGCTTTCTCCGAGAGTGTGTCCGGTTGCTTTAAGTTTTCTAACTAGTATGACGACGGAGTAAGTAAAGGCCAATACAAATTTAGGACAACATTGAACTAATTGTCCTTCAGGGAAAATTTCCACTTCTTGCTGAAAACATATTGTGACCTCGAAACAATCGTCCGCGATTTCTTACATAATATTCTCTTCAGACGGTCTTCTTCAACTTCGGTAATTTGTGATATTAGTCTGAGAGAACATCGCTACGGAGCTGCATCATCGCTAAGTTTGGATGTTAAGAAAGCAAACATGAGGAACTGAAAAAATCACATATATTGCCTCAAAATGTCATGACGGAAATTGAGGTATACGCAGTAAACTTGACCATCGATAAATCTGTGAAAATTATAGCAAATGAAACAAATTGTAGTGTGCGCCCCGAAAGGGAAAGATTGAACCTTTGCTAACTTTCATCCGTTCTCTTAGGGCCCTGTCACACCTTGGCGAGTTAGCCAGCGTATACAGACGTATCAAAATTTCTCTAAAACGCCGGCTTACTGAACTAAGGATGCATTTTTCAATTTTGGGCCTATACAGAGCGTATTCATAACGTACTCATAGTTTGAAAATACGTTTGGGTACGCTAGACAATAATCTCGACGCATTTCGACGTATGAGTGACTTGCAGGTAACGTGTGAGAATGTGTGTCAGCGAGCACACAACCTACGTACAACCTATGGCCCGCGTGTGTGGGACGTATGAGCAATACGCTGGCATACATTGAAAAGTTTTGTGCATGCACCAAAAAGTTTTCGACGACCTCGACGTAAGCTTACTACGGACGTATACCAGCGTGCTTCAGCGTAAACTTACCCATAACGTATTCGACGTACGCCCAGCGTATTCGCCAATTTTTTCATACGTTGGCATACGTTGGCTAAATCGTCAAGGTGTGACATGGCCATTACCAAATCAAGATTTTCGGTCAGAGTCACCGTGTAAAGTTTTATAGTAGATAAACAAATTACATATAAACATTTACCGATTATTTGACATTCAAATTGACTGCCACCCGTGTTTACTGTATGGGAAAAAGATGATTTCGAAGACTTGTGAGCTTTCTAAGCAACGATGTGCTCAGTGTAACTTCAGAATTCAGAAATTTCAGGGTTATCCTTTAAGCTGGTTTGCTTGAAACAAGCAAATCAGAGGGTACGAATTGCCCTTGAGCAATTAAAAGGCATCCAAAGTGGTATATCCTGTAAATTGTCGAAGGCGACTGTTCGAGGCGATGTAATAAATTTCTATCATGACCAATATCTCCGAGAACGATGCAATGTCCACGTGTGAAACTGTCCTTTTATTGGTTAAAAAGTACTCCCTTTCCCGGTTTGTGATTGGTTGATTAGTTGTAAGCACTGTGTATGTGTCGTGGTGGAGTGCCAGATCACATGACCAATTCTTAGCCACGTGCCGACGGCGTTTGTCATCGTCACAATGTATTTATTTACCAGTTATAAGTTATCTATTTATATATTTATTGTCGAATAATAATCAGTCGGGGATGCTTTGCACGCCCTGCATTGCTAGTTGACGTCGTAGAGGGCGTCGTGACCCAATAGTCAGCCCAAAACAGCGCACTTGTCAATGTTTTACGTAATATGTCATTTTTTTATTCCAATCATGACTTATTGACAGCCTACCAGGCAATGTGACAAGAACCTGAACATAAATTGGATGAAGTGCTAATGTACAGTAACCTCGCAAAATAACTTCATCATCTTTATTGAATTCGCTCCATTATGTCAGGCAAAAAAATAGTAGTCTTAGACCATTTTGACCAAGTTTGTCATTGAGGATGTTGTTCTACCTCAGCATCCCAGAAAACCTCACAAGGAATTACAGAACTTAATAGACAATGGGCATTATCATAAGTTATTCATTATAAAAATGTGAATATTTAAAACAATATAGAGTCAAAAATGTTAAGTGTGAAAAATAAACTTTGGAATGAAGTTTTCCTTAAAAATGTGGACATTTCAATTTATAAGTCGATTTTCCTAGTTCATAGAAATATTTTGATATCCTTGTGTACTTGCTGACAGAAATAGATTACCGCAGCTCATTGTTTAGATCACTGGAATGTTTAAAAATTTACATAGTTAAAAATTATCAGGGACTTTGAGATGGTCACTCTTTGAAGGTGTAGCTCAAAATTTATTGTAAACCTCGAAGTTTGGGATCTGATATGGAATCTGCAATGACAGGACTGAAAAAGCCCTAAATCTACAGGTGCCTTCGATCAGATCCCAAATTTGTGGCTTTGCAATAATTAAATAACCCCCATGCTTTTGAAGGTTTTTTTTTTTAATATCATTTTCAGCAGCAAGGTCTTGTCCCGGCTTAAAACTATGAGTACTAAATATCTGAAGTAAAGTCTAGAATATCCAAGCTGAAACAATGTCGAGAAGCATTAATTCAAGATGTCTTTTAATATACACATTTTGCTATTGGCTAAAATGGATTGGTCAAATGCATAGAGCCCTGCTCATAGCATGTGCCAAGGTTTGAGCACTAATACTGCTACAAAGGTGAAGAATTTGCACAAAAAACCAGACAAGCCGCAGTGGGTTGACGTTTCCACCACCTCCACTCACTCACCAAACATGCAACCACAAATCTCCATTTCTGCATCAACTTTTCACAAAAAAGTGGAAAAGAACTTGTCATACTTCAACATGGTTGCATCCATCGTCCAATATTTAATAGCCAGCAAGACAGCCAGGCATCCACTTTCTAAATGACAATCACAGAAAAGCCATTTTGACTTATTATAAATATTTTATTTTCCTATCTATACATAATATAATACATGTTTTTTAGGCTTTGTAATGGACAGAAAATTATCATCGTGTACAAAACACACAAGATACCATCAATTTATGCTCTATTCATCACAGCATGACCAATATTATTCCAAAGTGTACAGTGTCTTTGAAAGATTAATACACAATAGAGTTAAATTATAAACTCAGTAAGACTTTGGGTATCTGGAAAATCCTGTGCATCAACATCGCCATCTTCCACTGTTTCTCACAAGACGTCATTATGCCAAGGATAATTTCCACGAAAAATGGCATCGTCTTCTCTTCTGCTCGGACCATAAAGTTGTGTATTTCTTCTTGCACCACCGTGCCCTCTGCTCTCCTCACCCCAAGCATGTTTGGGGATGGGTAAAGGCCTCGGTGGCTGGCTTGGCAGCCTTCTTGCCTGCAACAATGGTCTTGGAAGGCTACGCATAACTGGACATTAAAAACACGCCAAAGTATTAACATCTAAAAACATCAAAAGGTAAGTTTGATGCACATGTTGACAAGTACAGTAATGCCAGAGATAAAAAAAACAGAAATTCTGAGGATTTCCACAGGCTCTCAGAAGAAATTTAAAAAGTGTAAAATATTGACAACAGAAATGCTCTAATAGTAAAACATAATGAAAATAACTGCAATGCAGATGTATTTCCTTCTGTTTCAAAAAGATTCCAATTTGGCTATAGTATAATCATTGATTCCAGGGAACAGTCTTTTATCTTTCTGGCCTAAATCGATGTCATATGGGCACTCATACATAAAGGAAACTGTCTCTCTAGACTACTCATACTGTTTGGTCTTCTGATTAGTTGATGTAACACATTTTCCTAAACCATACACTGTAACAAAACATTAAATGAAGGTGCCTAAAAATTAATCTAGGCCAGATTTCTGAGAAATAAATGGATTTGATATAAACATTAGAGTTTGGCAAAGCTTAGAGAAACATTTTGAAACTGATTTTACCTGAGTCAGTATTAACAGCACTGTTTTGCTTGTGATCAGATCCAACTCTAGGTTTCGTTGAAATCTGGGTTTCTTGGCTTTGGCATGAAGGTACAACAGATGGGGTGATTGGTGCTCTGTTTGCTAGTGACCTTCTCCTTATGGCCTTGTCCCTCAGAGCTGAAATTCATAGTATTGAAATTATATTTTGAAGACTTATTGTGAAAGTACAGGGTGTTCATTAGTCTTATTCCAGATTCTCCGCATTAAGTTGGAAACACTATCTGAACAATCAATGTGGAGACATTACCATCTGAATTCCGGCCCTGTTCTTGGATTCCAATTGACCATTTCCCTCCTACTTGAACATGAGTGTTTTTTGCTAAGGTCGGGGAACATTGGCAAATGATTTGAGAACCCTGGTAACATTTCTCCTGTCCCCTAATCTGATTGTATTGATATAGCAAGGGGGAACCCACATTGAAATATTCATGATTAGCTTCCATTACAAACACTCTGCATTACTCCTGGGATGTCAAATCTATTTGACTGTAAAATCTTACTGTTTACAAAACTATTATAATTCATAATTCTCAATTGTTCTGCTTCATTCACTTTATTCAGTGAAAATGTGGATTATTTTTAAGTGTGGATTTTTGAAGTGCCTTTCCTTACCTTTGGCTTCAGCAAGTAAATCCGTTACTCTCTTGGTGGATGATTCCATTTCTGCTTGAGCAATTTGGCTTTCCACGACAAGAGGATAAACACTGGAGACTGGAATGAAGGTCTTTTTCTCCTTCATGGTTGAGTCAATTTTACCTATTTACAGAGAATTTACATCTTATTCTTTGGTTGACAAAACAATAATCCCTGTTTTTTCACACGATTCATAATTTGAAACTAATCTAGAGATTTCATTTTTACAGAATGTTAGATTCATCTTGGCAAAATTCCACAGAACTTTTGAGTCTGTAAATAGGGATTAATTCCCATGGGTCTCCCTTGTGATACGAAAAAGATGCACTTTCATATTTGCAACAAAGTTATCTTCGCTATTGTTCACAATCCTGCCTTGATCCTGTTCAGATCAATTTGGCGTCTTTCAATGCTCAGAAATGGGTTTGCCAGTGAAAGTTGTCAATGAATTGCAAATCATCAAGTGGATTTCAAAGGACATTGATTTTGCTATCTACAATGTACTATGTCACTCATAAAAATTGGCTTAGATTTTCTTTTACATTTAAGGCTTTGAAAAAGGTTAATAATCATATATACTGTGACTCCTTCCAGACATTATCATGATAAATAGATCAGTGAGAATTGTTGTATTGTTTTACATTTTTGTTTTGATTATTGCTCAAACCATGAAAGTGAAAATATTTCAAATTTGTTACATTACAAAAAACAAAATTTAATTCACAATCTAAGGTAGTATACGCCTTGAAAGTAAAACACTTAAACTTCAATTTAAACTTTCCTGAAGGCAACTTTCAACCATTCTCTTTCACACTTGAGAAAAAAATGAGCGGTCACTGTGCAATGTGAGAGTCAAATATCTATTCACTAAGGAACATTCTTACTTAATAATGGTCTATACCTTGGATATCTTGTTCCTTCAAAGCTGTCTTTATATTTCTTGCTTTGTCAGCCGCAATGCTGGCAGCCTCAAGGATCTGGGTACGAGAGATGACATCTGTACCCTTCCCAGCTGTGACTTGTCTCACATTCTCATCTTTGCCTGCAATGTGAAGGACGAAGCATTATAGCCGAAACATTTCTTGTTCTAAATGAACACACCAGGAAATAATGGTTTGAACTGTAGCTATGGTTAATGTATGGCATTGAGATTTATAAAATGTCAAGAATTTTCAAAATATTACAGTGTTTCCTTAAAGGGATAAAGTCGTGTTTTTTGACCTTTTTGTGATATCAAGAATACATGGAGTATACTTGCATAACGTCACTCAGTTGACAAAATGTTGTATATGAATATTTAAAAGCGTAGAAAATTACAAGTTTGCTGAATGCAAACAGATGACTTTGCTTGTGACCTCCAGACAAAATAATCTATTCCCATTCCACCTTAGTTTCCCATGACAAACAAGTATTGCCACAACACAAGTGAAAGCTGTCGTACTTATTTATATCAATGTCACCACTGATCAAGATTTCAGTATTTAGAAAAGATTGCATGAAGTACAAACTTTATGTCACAGCATATATTCAGCCATGCATAATGAGCATCTTACACTGAACTTGATTTTTCAGTAGAGATCCTCAAATGTTTCACTGAAAGTTTAATCTTGTCTTGCTACAAGCAGAGCCATCAGTGTGAAGTTGACCAGTATTTCAGCAAGTTTTAAAAAGTTAAACGACACAAACAACTTAATACATAGCAAAAAAAAGTCCTAAAAAGCTTAAAACATAAAGATTTTGTCCCTTTAGGAGTTTTTCATGCTCACAGCACAGAATTGATATTGGCAGATGCTCATACCTTCAATGTCATCTTTTCCACCCACAGTACATTTGGGCTTCCTGACCCTTTTCCTTGGACTGGCATTGGGCGACACCATCTGACCAGGAGAAACCTTACCCGACTTCTTCCTTCCAGTCATGGGTACTTCGCCAGGAGATAGATCATCCTGTGCTTCTTTGACACAACCCTCCATCGCTTTATTGGTTTGTCCTCAAAAATTATGAAGAGAATTTTAAAAAATTTATGATTAAAATGAATTGAGTCCTGGTGATATGTTCCAGTAAGAGAACAACAGTTCTACTTATTCAAGCAGAACTTATTCAATCTGTACAAATTGCAGGATGCCAAATTATGCATGCATACTAGCCTTGTACGTTTATGGCTCACCAAAGTACGATTTTACCTTTATTTCCATTGTCTTCATTGACTGTCTTTGATTTATTTGTCCTTTTCCTTGGAGCGGTATTACCAAGAGTTGGGTCAGAGGCGGCGATGATAGGTGTTACTTTTGCAGTGGATCTCTTTCTGCGTAATTTGCCGTGTTTATCTACAGTAAATAATCAAATCCCCATCAATTTATTCACGAACATTTGGAATCTACAGCTTGAAAATGAAGTCAAATATCAGGTTCATCTGGGTGTGTCTGACGGTCACACATTCTCCATAACAGAACCGTGTCTGACGGTCACACATTCTCCATAACAGAACATTAAAGAATATTTGAAGTTACCTGCAGTTGGCGTTGTTACTATTGTTATGTAGGTCATTTCCCCCCACACTCATCATGACCTGAGTTCAATTAGTCTAGAACATTCTCAAGGTCACTGCCCTTAATGACCTCACAACCTTGAATTCAATTAGTCATGTTTGGAATGTCCTAGAAATTTAATTAGTTGTGTAAGAGAGATAATTTTAGAACAGTAATTAGCATGTCAATAAAAGTTCTAGATTGTTCTTATATGCTTATGTAAGCACACAAGTATAAATACTGGGACAGCAGGCTCGCAGTCAGACTTTTGGGATCGTGTCTCTTGTGTGTTACTAAACTCCAGCAGTAGTCATTCTCAAGACTTTTCAAGACCTTCACTGCCAACGCTGGATTTATACTGTGGACTTTGTGCAACTTCAAGCCTGCAAGCCAAAGGACTGTTCATTCCCCGACTGACTGTCACAACTCTGAGACTGGAGCTTTGCCGTCCCAGCTGAGATAAGTAGTCTGTACACTTTTAAAACTTGTACTCTATCCCTGACTTAGCAATTAGTTTTATTTTCGTAATAAATTTTGTTTAAACGTAAACTGCTGAGTTCACCCTTTTGTTCGTTTTCTCTGCTCGTAACAAAATTGGGGGCTCGTCCGGGATACGAATATTTTGAGCCGTTTGACAACATTTTGACAGCCTTTTCAAAACTACTGTATACTGTGAACTCAGCGAAATTTAATCATGGCGGAATTTAAACCAGAGGAAATGGATGACCTTGATCAGGACACATTTGATTCCCTCAGAAAAGACGACCTCATTGCACTGGCCAATTTTCTAAAGTAGATGTCAAAAGATCTATGCGCAAGAGGAAATACAGTACCGTATTGCCAAACATCTAGTTGATTTAGGCCAATTTGAGGAATCCACCCTGAAAGATTATGAGCCCGAGTCTACCTCTGAACTCAGAAAATTAGAATTAGAAATGCAGACAAATTTGGAGATCAAGAAACTAGAATTACAAATGGAAAAAGAGACACAGGCATTAGAAAAAGAAAAATACAAATGCAATTAGAAATGGAAGAAAGACAGAGAGAGAAAGATAGGCAGGAAAGATTAGAAATGGAAGAAAGACAGAGAGAAAAAGAATTGCGATTAGAAGAACAGCGATTACAGGTAGAAATAAAACGTTTAGAGCTTGGACAGTCAGGAAAATTCTTCCCTTCAGACAAGTTTGACATCACTAAGCATTTCAGGTTAGTTCCCCCTTTCCAAGAAAAGGATGTTGATAAATATTTCCTTCATTTTGAGAAAATTGCTCAGAGTCTGAATTGGCCTAAGGAGTCCTGGTCTATGCTTTTGCAGAGTGCTTTGGTGGGTAAAGCCAGAGAAATTTACATTCAGTTGTCAGTAGAGCAGGCTTCAATTATGATTCTGTGAAGGAATTAATTCTCAAGGGCTATGAGTTGGTGCCTGAAGCTTACCGTCAGAAATTTAGGGATTGTGAGAAGGTGAAGGATCAAACTTATGTTGAATTTGCTCGAACAAAAGAACAGCTGTTTGATCGTTGGTGTTCTTCGGAAAAGGTCAGTCAGAATTATGACAAATTACGACAACTTGTTTTGATTGAGGAATTCAAAAGGTGCATTCGGAGTGACATCAAGACGTTTATCAATGAACAAAAGGCAGATACATTAGAGGTTGCTGCACGTTTGGCCGATGATTATTCATTGACACACAAATCTTCATTTCTCAGCAAACCATCCCAGTCCTTTTCCTACAGAAACAATGCAGGTAAATTTAACTCCTCCTTTTCATCCAAGAATTTCTCAAAGGAGAGTAGGAAATCAAATGACAACAGTTCACAGAGTTCAAGTAACACTCCCACATCATCAGATCCCAAGTCTCAATCTCCTTCTGGCAAACAATTTGGTACACTTTCTTGTAATTATTGTAAGAAAGACGGCCATTTAATGTCAGATTGTTTCAAATTGAAAAGAAAACGTGAAGGTCAAAGTGGTCAAAGTGGATCTAAGCCCATCGGCTTTATTTCTTCATCAACTCAATTAGAGTCTAATAATGTGTGCAACACATTTTCTGAGGTTAAACCCCTCTCATCCCCAATTAATGAGGTCAAGGTCAATTCTTCTCAAGATAGCATTATGGGTATTTTCGAACCATTTATTCATGATGGTTTTATATCACTTTCTAGTGATTTCTCTTCCGCTACCCCTGTCAAAATTTTAAGAGATACCGGGGCTTCCCAGTCTCTTTTGTTGGCAGATACCCTGCCGTTTTCTGAAAAGTCATTTTCAGGTTCTAAAGTTCTTATTAAGGGGGTAGATTGTAATGACTACATTCCTGTTCCTCTCCATAATGTCTATTTGTCTTCGGACTTTGTTTCTGGACCTGTGACTTTAGGTATTAGGCCTTTTTTGCCTTTTGAAGGGATTCACCTTCTTCTTGGAAACGACCTTGCCAGGGACAAGGTCATTACTAATCCACTTGTGACTGATAATCCTAGTTTAGATCAGGATCCAGAGCCAATTGAACAAGAAATACCCGATTTATTTCCATCATGCGCTATTACTCGAGCCATGTCAAAGAAAACTTCTGAGAATCAAAATACTCTCAAAAATAATGTCACAGATGTTGACTTAAATGACACCTTTCTCAGTCAGGTGTTTGACACGGATCATTCCGTTATCCCTCGTGGATTTGAAACTTCCAGTAAAACTTCTGCTGACCAAAGTCAGACATTTTCTAGATCAAATCTCATTGCAGAACAACACAAAGACCCAGATATTTTGTCTTTGTTTGACAGGGTAGATGATGAAGGTAAAACTTCAGATAGCTCTGTTTCCTATTATACAAAATCTGGTATTCTCATGCGTAAATGGAGACCTCCAGACGTTTGGTTGATGACGATTGGGCTATAAAACATCAAATTGTGGTTCCAAAGCCCTATCGTGCTGAAATATTGCGCCTGGCCCATGAAACGCCCTGGGCTGGTCACTTAGGAGTCAGGAAAACTTATCATAAAATTCTCAGTCACTTTTATTGGCCTAATCTCAGGCAGGATGTAGCACATTTCTGTAAAACTTGTCACACATGTCAAATGGTAGGAAAGCCAAATCAGACCATTCCAAAGGCCCCTTTACAGCCAATTCCTGCATTTCAAGAACCATTTAGTAGGATTCTAATAGACTGTGTTGGGCCCCTACCAAAAACAAGATCTGGAAATGAGTACATGTTGACAATTATGTGTACATCAACTCGGTTCCCAGAAGCCATACCACTGAGAAACATAAAGGCAAAGACTATAGTGAGAGCTTTAGTCAAATTTTTCACTTTATTCGGCCTCCCTAAATGTGTCCAGTCCGATCAAGTCTCCAACTTTATGTCTGGTATTTTTCAACAAGTAATGGATCAGCTAGGCATTAAACAGTACAGGTCATCCGCCTATCATCCAGAAAGTCAGGGTGCTCTTGAGCGATTTCATCAAACTTTGAAAAACATGGTTAGGACCTACTGTTTTGACACAGAGAAGCAGTGGGATGAAGGAATTCATTTTCTGCTCTTTGCTGTTAGAGAGTCAATTCAAGAGTCTCTTGGTTTTAGCCCATTTGAGCTTGTATTTGGACACACAGTCCGTGGCCCACTTAAGCTCGTTAAAGAGAAATTCCTATCAGACGATGATGATTGTCTGAATATTTTACAATATGTATCAGATTTTCGTACCAAACTCTCTAAAGCATGTGAATTAGCCAGAGAAAATCTTGAGTCATCTCAGCAGTCAATGAAAACCAAATATGATAAAAACACCTCAAAACGGAAGTTTGAACCAGGTCAAAAAGTTCTTGTTCTACTTTCAATTCCTGGCAAACCACTCCATGCTCGTTACTTTGGGCCTTACCTAATTGATAAGAAATTGAGTGATTTAAATTACATCATAATAACACCTGACAGGCGAAAACAAAAACAGCTATGTCACATAAATATGCTTAAGCCATATTTGGATAGGGATAACCCTACTAAAACAAAGCCTGTCAGTGCAGTCAGTTCAAACCATTATGAAGATAGTGATACTGAAACTGACTTGAGTGATAATACTCTACACTCAAAGCTGGGCTCGGTCAAGCTTCAGAACTCAGAAATCCTGGAGAAGCTGGAGTCTACAAAGTTAGCGCATCTCCAGCCAGAACAACAACAACAGGTGAAAGAACTGCTCCATGAATATAAACACCTGTTTCAAGATGTTCCAACGAGGACAAACGTCATCTACCACGACGTTGATGTTGGGGACAGTAAGCCTGTAAAACAACATCCATACAGACTGAGTCCAACAAAAGCGAAATATCTCCAGGAAGAAGTCAAATACCTGCTGGACAATGACTTTATTGAACCCAGTAAAAGTAACTGGAGTTCGCCGTGCATACTTGTTCCCAAATCAGACCACAGTTATCGTATGTGCACGGACTTTAGGAAAGTCAACACTTTGACAAAGACAGACACTTTCCCAATCCCGAGGATTGATGACTGCATCGACCGAGTGGGAAAAGCCAAGTATGTGACGAAATTTGACCTACTGAAGGGATTTTGGCAAGTCCCTCTGACGGATCGTGCTCGTGAAATATCCGCCTTTGTTACACCAGACGGATTGTTCCAGTACAAGGTGATGCCATTTGGAATGAAGAACTCTCCGGCAACGTTCCAACGGATGATCAACGACGTCATATCCGGGCTAGACGGATGTGCAGCTTACGTTGACGACGTCGTCCTGTATAGTGACACCTGGGAGGAACACATCAAGCTCATGCGGAAGTTCTTTGAGAGACTGAGCAAAGCAATGTTGACTGTCAACCTTGCCAAATCTGAGTTTGGTTGGGCGAGGGTGACTTACCTCGGACATACTGTAGGACAGGGTGAGGTAAAACCTGTTGACGCCAAAATCAGTGCCATCGCAAGTTTTCCCATACCAAACTGCAAAGGACAACTGATGCGCTTTCTCGGTATGGCTGGTTACTACAGAAAATTCTGTCCAAATGTCTCCACAATTACTGAGCCTTTGACTAACTTACTTAAAAAGAAAGTAAAGTTTGTTTGGTCAGAGCAATGCCAACAGGCATTTGATACACTTAAAGCCATACTGCAAAGTGCTCCAGTGTTGTCTGCACCAGATTTCACTTTGCCATTCAAATTAGCTGTAGATGCTAGTGATACGGCTGCTGGTGCTGTTTTATTGCAAGAGGATAGTCATGGTGTAGATCATCCTGTTTGCTATTTTTCACGCAAATTTAACAAATCCCAGAGAAACTACTCTACAATTGAAGAAGAGTGTTTATCTTTGATATTAGCTTTACAGCATTTTGAAGTTTATGTTACTTCTTCAAATCAGGCAATAGTGGTTTATATTGATCACAACCCTCTTGTTTTTCTGCAGAAATTTAAAGGCAAAAATCAGAGATTGCTAAGATGGAGTTTAATGTTACAGGAGTTTAATCTTGACATTAGACATATCAAAGGCAGAGACAATTTAATTGCAGACTGTCTCTCTCGTATTTAGAGCTTATTGTTGTTCGCACTTTTAAGATTACATTTGTAAAAGAAAGATTTTTCTTTGAAAAATTTCTTTTTTTTGAAGAGGGGGTGTGTTATGTAGGTCATTTCCCCCACACTCATCATGACCTGAGTTCAATTAGTCTAGAACATTCTCAAGGTCACTGCCCTTAATGACCTCACAACCTTGAATTCAATTAGTCATGTTTGGAATGTCCTAGAAATTTAATTAGTTGTGTAAGAGAGATAATTTTAGAACAGTAATTAGCATGTCAATAAAAGTTCTAGATTGTTCTTATATGCTTATGTAAGCACACAAGTATAAATACTGGGACAGCAGGCTCGCAGTCAGACTTTTGGGATCGTGTCTCTTGTGTGTTACTAAACTCCAGCAGTAGTCATTCTCAAGACTTTTCAAGACCTTCACTGCCAACGCTGGATTTATACTGTGGACTTTGTGCAACTTCAAGCCTGCAAGCCAAAGGACTGTTCATTCATCCGACTGACTGTTACAACTCTGAGACTGGAGCTTTGCCGTCCCAGCTGAGATAAGTAGTCTGTACACTTTTAAAGCTTGTATTCTATCCCTGACTTAGCAATTGGTTTTATTTTCGTAATAAATTTTGTTTAAACGGAAACTGCTGAGTTCACCCTTTTGTTCGTTTTCTCTGCACGTAACACTATGACAGACAAATCCTTGAGAAAGTATATAATGCCACTAAAGAAGTTTCCTTGTTTGAAAAATAGGAATGCTGGCTTTGATGGTACAAAGTGAATACAATCTGTGTATATGTTTACCATGAGTATCAACGCCAGCACAGTGTAGTTCTGAACCTCTATGTTCCGGCATCTTCCTATCACCAGACTCCGGTACATTTTTAGAAGGAGCTGGTGAGGGGGATATTTTCCTCTGGATTTCTCCCTGACCCTTATCTGAAATAAATTATCAAAAAAGTCTTCAGTTTAGTTATTTACTGTTTAAGTTTTCAATATGATCCGTTGTGCCAATACATTGCACCTCATCTATAACTGACACTCTTCATGTGTGCGGATATGGCATAGATCTGTTGACAAGTAGATCATAAGAAGCAATTTGGAAACTTGGAACAGCAATAATAATTTTAGATGAAAGCAGTAAATAAATATGAAGATAACATGACTGTGTTTGATTATGACTCGACCCTCACTTGCCAAAAGCAAGATTCAAATTTCTTAAAACTGATTGTCCCCTTGAGTATGTACGTCCTTTAACCTGTTCAATCCCAACTCCTGGTTAACAGACTCATACTTGGTGGTACCAATGGGTATGGGCAAACCATGACAGTGCAAGAGTTAAGGCAGAATGATGCACCACTGACCCAAGAAAGTTTTCAGTCAAGCATATGTGTTGACTTAAAGCAAGTTTCAAGACATATTCCTGTATGTGATGCAAAAGAGTTCACAAATATATAAATTCTATACAGTGCACACTGATTATAACTAGTTATAACTTTACTGCAATTTCCTCCTCAAAGTAAATTTTTAGATTACCTTTCTTATCATCTACATCGGCAGAGGCTTTTTTTGATCTCTTCATCTTTTTCTCATGGCTCTCAGGTTTCAACTCAGAGGCACTGGATCCTAACAGCTCTGCTGTAGCCTGGGACGTGCTCTTTTTCAGTGTTGCCTTTTCATCTGCAACTGAAAGATAAATGGCAAGATTAATCCATTGTAAGATACGTGCATACAACAAAAGAAAAGTGCATTTTTCTTTGATTTCATGGTTTGTCCTGGTTGTTTGGCATTTGCCTTAACTGGCTGTAACCCCTTTTTATCTGGTTTTACTAAAATCTTCCTGTAAGTGTCGATGTATATGGTTTTAAACTATGCCATATCTGTATTGGAATTCAAATGAATAAATAAATAAATAAAAAAAAGCAACTGTCCATTCTGAGAAGTAACAACACAAACTAAATGAAAAGACACTGTTTTCACCAGCTTGATGCGAGGCTATGAAAAAAACATATTTGTCTACAGATGCAAAATAGCTGAAACAGTGTATACCGGTAACATTGCAAATACCAGTAGTCCATGAAACATCTTTAATCTTTACACCCAATGTCCCTGTACAGGTCCAAAGTCACCATTGCTAATAGGCTTTGAGGCAAACAAAGGTGGTGAAAGTCTTTTTTGCAATCGACAGGGTTATCAATATCTCACCGTGTTCAGTGTTCTTGTTCCGGTTAACAGCATCAGACACCACAGGCGTTGATCTGCACAGTGCACTGGCAACGATATTTCTGATGGTGGGTACAATTCCCTTCTTGCTGGGATCTGCAGTTTAAGAAATTATTCGACAATAGAGTTCAGGCACCAGGTGTCGTTCAAAAGTATATGTCTCCAACTTCATATGTACCTGACTTTCATTACAATTATGGGTCAACATCATTGGCCAGTAACTAAACTCAAATTTTGCACTCATTTGATAAGGTGTTTGTATGTTGACCTCTAAAAAATAAAAGTTTCACGATTCTGACAAGACGAAAACAAAAATGCTTTATTCAAGTTATCACTATGACCGTGGCAAAATGTTAGTTTGAGAACAAAAAGCAACTGTAGTTAAAGCCAAGAATATGAATAAATTATACCTTGGAATTGCCACTTTTTCTTTAGGGACTGGTCAGTTTTCTTCAGCCTGGGGGGGGGGGGCGGTGGATTCATGGGGGGGGGGGCACCCTGTTTTTGACTTTGGTGATAGGGGGGGGTCACCATGTTTTTGAAATGCCCAATAGGGGGGGTCAGTGTGTTTTTGAATTTTGACACAGGCTCATCATTGCCTAAAATGCTAGTGTCAGCCACAAAATTCATCATTCAGTTGTATTTTTCGGCGTGCCCTTCGGGCGCGTAACTTTAATAATCAGTCATATTTTTCAGCACGCCCAACTTTAACATATCAAGCATACATACATCAGAGATATCTGTATGTTCAATATTTTTCAGCGTGCTCTTCAAGCTCATTACTTTAATATATCATACATCTTTCAGCATGCCCTTCAGGTGCATGACTTTAATATACAAGGCATATATATCAGAGATATCAGGATGTTTCATATTTTTTGGCGCGCCCTTCGGGCGCCATACTTTCAGAGATATCTTGATGTTTGCTTAGTGAAAGTGTACCATTATGAAATCTGCATTTCATATGAATAGGATGACAAATTTCTGATACTTTTCTGTTCTCTGTGTGAGAATTCAGTATGAGAAAGCAACATGCACAAATATTTCACAATATATATTTGATAGTGACTTATTTTAGAGATAGAAAAATGACAAGATATCTTTCCTTCTCATTGATGCAATTATTTTCCTTTGTTTCATAGGTTTTCTGTAGAAAGATGCTTTTTTATGAACAAAATAACAGTTAAAAAAGGCAGTTTTTGTCATTATTAGCTGTGCTTTTATGGTTTCAATGTTACACAAGAAAAGGTCCTCTCAGACACTGTACACATCAGATTTGGCTAAAAAAGCTCTCTATGGCTCCTCAGTAGATTTAATTGGATGGTTGGCAAGTCTTAACACCCATCAAAGTTTTTGATTCACTGCTTTTTCCTCTTTGATATTAATGATTGACATCCATTTCTGTACAACAGTTCAGGACATCTGGTTAAGCAGAGAAAGTGTGAAATACATTCACAGCTCATTCAAAATGTACTGTATTTAAACTTTAAGATTGACACTTTGAAATTCCTATCTTACAACTGACATGTCAACAATTTCACTAAAACATAGAATGACTATTTAAAATATAAATATATGTAAAATGTAAAATATAATATATATTATATATATATATATATATATATATATATATATATATATAATTTATGTCCATCTTTTGTTTTACCTTTGTCGCGCCCGGGGGGGGGGGGGTCACCCTGTTTTAGAAATTTGGAATAGGGGGGGTCACCCTGTTTTCAAAATTTGGAATAGGGGGGGGTCAGCCACTTTTTGACGTCGGCAAAAAATAATCCACCGGCCCCCCCCCAGGCCGAAGAAACTGACCAGTCCCTTAGCCAATTTGGAACTTTTTTAAAAATGAGGCAAATATATACTTCCGTATTGTAATTTATAGTGCATATTTTTATGCATGAACATATTTTTATAGGTTTTTGTTTTCTTCTGAGAGCATGTGGAAATGCTCAAAATTTGTTCTCATAATACTGTCTGTGGATGTAACGCCTCCATTATTGTAGACAGTTTGTAAAATCTAGACTCCAAGTCATCAGTAACAATGTAACTAGTGGTTCATAAAAACAAGATATATAAAAGTTTTGCTTGTCTTTTCTGTAGCTTTGCCAAAAAATTCGAGAAAGAATTGTTTTTCCTCTGGCCTTATTTAATATCAAATGAAACGATAGAAGTTTTTGTAAATGTATGACACTTCTGGTCACAGACACAATAAACTTTTTTCACCCTTTCATTGACAAATATGGCTCAACAGAACTACATCTGTGGTATAGAACTCGGATGGTCTCAAAATACCTTGGCTGCTAGGGGAGTCAGCTGGTGGTGGAGATTCTGGTGCTCTGGCTGCACCTTCTCTGCGTCTTTGCCGAGCCAGGAAGGCCGGAGTCTCATGCTTTGGATTTATGAAAGGATGCGAGTAAGCAGTCTGTGCGTTGATGCGACTTTCAGCATCGTACACCAACATCCTGTAGAAGTGTTTACAGAAGTAAAAGAAAAATTCTTACCCAAAGAAGGTAACACAGCAATATGACATATTATCATTCCTAGATGGCTTTTCTTTACACATCTATGGTGTTGACTTTTCACAAGGAAAGAAACAACTGGACAATAACACGTCAATGTTACAGTACCACCGGAAAACTAAAATATTCTAAGGGCTTGGCGTGCGTCACAAAGACAATGGACAGGAAAGGAAATATGAAAATATCAGCACAGCATACAGTGAGGTCTGACATACAAGCAAACACATGTTCACTGTTCCACAATGGTCACTGCTTAATCACTATGTATTCTATTATAATTGATCAATTATACTGGAATATGCAAAAACTGTACCAAAGCATGTAATTACTGACAACAGTTTCCTTAAGAAATGTGCAATCGTGAATCTCTCTTTAGGGCCTATGATTTTACATTGCAAGAGTTAATTGAGTTGCTCATCCTGTCCATCAAATTTGAAATTAGTCGAGAGGACCGTATATGTAAATCAGTATTACTCTGTCCCCTTGGCCTGCATAGAACTGTAACACTTTGTCTGGTATAGTGACAGAGTATATCAAGCATGGTGTTTTTGGGTAAAATTTTCTTCAGCTAAGAAAGGTATATTTTATAGATGGAAAAAAAGGCAAGCAAAGCGACAGGAAATTGTGTCAGAGAGATATCTCCTGTTATGAGACAATTTTGAAAACTTTTGACCAATGTTAATGCCTTCAGATGCAATACAAAGACAATGGATGAAAATATATTCTACAAGTATTTTAATTTCAAAGACAGAAAGGAGAGTACTTAAGTGGAGGTGGAGGATATAAGTGTTGTTTAGAGGGAGTACTCTCCTCGTAAGGCAATTTTGGCAAAAAATTAATCCAATTTGATGTTCTTAAGTTGCAAATCCGATAAAGACAAGGGCTGATTTACATATACAGTTTTCAAAGATGACAGAAACAAATTTACTCACTGAAATTTTCAAACAAATTACTATTTTCTATGAATTAATTATGATATCAACAGATAAAAAACAAACCACTATTGACGTTGAAAACACAGTTTTGGTGAAATCTAACAGGAGAATAAAGTAACATTTTCAGGCCAGGCTCTCCAAACCAAACACTGTTCTTTGCCAGATGTCACAATTAAAATATTGAAAGCAACAATAGATTAGTGACTCTTGATATGGTCAAACAAACCAAATGAATATTTTTTGGTATTTTTGAACCAGAAACCAAAAACCAAATCGACTGTGATAATTTCAATATAGTTTTTCAGGACTCCCAAATCAGGGAAACCAACAATACTGACTAATTCATCATGCCATTACAATTATACCAGTAAGGATATAAAAAAAAATTAGGACTTCAGTTTTATGTTGTGTAGAATTTACATCGAGTAACTATTGATCATATTTGGTGAACTTACATTTCTAATCAAATGCCATATGCTATACCTTACCTTGACTAAGGAAGTTCAATGTGTACCAATGACGGTATCACTTATATTCTGGTGCTCATATAGTCATTGAAATGCAGAAACTGACATTGGTTTAATAGAAACCAATAAAAATACTGAAAAATAATATTTACTTCCGGGGACGATTGCTTTTATGCCGCTTCCCAAAATCAGAAAGTGATCGCTGACTAACCCCTGTCTGAAAATTACCCATTGAATGTTGCTTACATTAATGCTAGCTACTACATACAGCCATACAATGTTGTCAGCTGCACTGACCAGATACTTTATGCTATGAAACGTTTTGCATTTGTGCAAAATGTATAGTTAACTTTGTTAAGTTTCTGAACAAAGCTCCAGAAATTGTTAAAGGTTGGTTTTTCTGGATGGGTAGACATCAACTACTAAGTGAGAGAACAAAATTCCTAACAAACTGTGAACATTTTGCTTAATCAAAATATTTAAACTAATATACACCAGATGTGTACAGTATGTACAGATAACTTTGCTAATAGGCTAAGTTCCTAAAATATATCTGCTAGCTATCTTTTTTAGTTTTTCTCAGTACTTAAAAATCTAAGAGTTTACTAAAAGACTAACATTCCTGACTCTCACTAACCTTTGCACCAAGTCAAAGAATTTATCAAATTCTTTCTCACAGGGATTTTTACCGAACTTACTCTTGGCAGCCTGCACAAAAGTTAAGATTTTATCCAAGGGTCGACTGAATGGATTAACCTACAAGTAAGTGTCATTAATAGTTAATTCTCTACACTATGTCTATCATTATCAGCTTTGATCTGTATGCTTTCTCTTCTGGTCATTATGACACTTTGAATCCTGGTCTATGATAGAGATGATGTGATACATCATACATTTCATGGTTATGGCATTGCTTATAAAGCTTGTCTGTAAACCTTGTGAAACTTTAATATCTCACTGAATGGCAAACATATTAGATTTTTTGGACACAAAAACATTGTTTTGTACCGGACAGCATTAAAGCTTTCATAGTGAAGTTAACGTTAAAAGGTTCAAAGTTCTTGAACAGATAACTAATTCAAAAAACCTGCAGTCTGAAACATCACAATAAAATTTTCTATAGCTGAGTCAAATCCTTTGATGCAAAAAGTATAGAAAGAGTATAGCGATCCAAAAAGGCTTCTAATATTTTAATTTTGTGGTCTAACAAGAAATTTTGACAGATGTTTTACTAAAATATATCCCACATTCAGTTCAGATCCTGAAAGAAAAGTACAAGGAATAAAAATTGATCAAGAATTCTCTCCATAAGATGTTGACAAGCTTCAAAATCAATGTGACTTTATAAAATGTATGTTACTTACAGCCGCATTGGTTCCTGACCTTGTCAGTTCATACTCTCCGTCGTCTTTCTTGTCAAAATACCGATTTGTAAACTTTCCTTTGTCCAGAATCTTTTTAGGACATTCACCGAGAACTTCAACAAACTCTCCCACTAGACCTTTCTGTTAATGTAGAAGAAATTTAAATATCAGGAAAAAGTACTCTGAAATTCCTGTTAATCTTTATATTATTACAACAACTATTACTTCAAAAAACATTTTCTTGAAATTGACTACGTACAGACTGAAATGAGAATTTCTTTGAGTTAATTCACAAGGTTGAATGAGTGATTAAAAATATTCTTTAGCTGATACTGAAGGTAGTTATAGTATTAAAGCCTGTTCATTGTACTGAAGGAGTAAGCTATCTGTTAGCTACCTGTAGACAGGTCTCCTTCATCATTGCTAATGATGGGTTTGGAATGAACCATTATGGTTTAAAATTATGCATCCTGTACAGAAACCTTATGAACTAAACTTTCCTGACCCCAAATATCAGTAGCTGACTGATCACTACAAGTCATTTGACCTCAATGGCAAACACGGCAACGCATAATTTTTTCAGTGGGAAAACAAGATGTCCTCAAAGTAAGAGGTTTCAGAATATGATAAAGATAGCCAGAACTGCTAGCATTTCTCGTATTATGAAACAATATTCATTTGTCCGGTACACCAGTTCACAAATTATAACTTTGCAACTGTCATATACGTCATCTCATGTGTAGTGAATGGGTGTAAATCCATTCCATAACTCAAGATTTCTGAAGGTCAGGGCATCCTATGAACTTTTTGTCACAAAATTTAATTCACAGGTTTGATAACATTAATGGTCTATGGAGACAATTCGGTTTTGAGCAAGTTTGCTCCGACATCACAAAGTTTGCTGAATGACAGCTCAGTTTAGCTCTGTAAACATACTGAAACACTTAAACCTTTGAGTGTCAAAGTCGATTTTTGTTGCCCTTTATACAATATAATGATCAACACGGTTTTGTTCTTGGGAGAAGCGTCGAGACCAATCTAGCCACTTACACAGACTTTATTTCAACAGCGTTCAACAATAAATTACAAACTGATTCAATTTATCTTGACTTCAGTAAAGCTTTCGATTCCATTTCTCATAAACTACTTATTCACAAACTTTCTTCTTTCGGTTATACCGGAAATTGCATTAAGTGGCTTGAGTCGTATCTGTCTGATCGCTCCCAGAGAACTGTCATTGAGGGAAGTTTTTCCAAATGGTGCCCAGTTGTATCTGGTGTACCCAGGGTTCTATTATTGGTCCCCTGCTTTTTATTTTATACGTAAATGATCTGTCAACATGTGCTCGGTCATCAAATGTTATTTTATATGCAGATGATTCGAAGCTTTATAAAACTATCCAGTCAATTTCTGATTGCGCATTGTTGCAAGATGATCTTGACAGGGTTGTCCGTTGGTGTTCAACATGGAAGCTTAAGTTAATATTGACAAATGTGGCTTCATTAGTTTTACTAATAAGACTAAGATGATTCTTTTTAATTACTCAATTAATACAACTCCAATCACACGTTTTACGTCAATCAAGGACCTTGGTGTCATACTTTGTGGCTCCATGGATTTTTCCGAGCACATTGATACTGTCGTCAAGAAAGCAATGCGCAATCTAGGTTTTTTAAAACGCAATTGTCAAGATTTCCATAATGTAAAGTCAGTGAAGGCCTTGTACATTTCTTTGGTACGGAGCTGCCTCGATTTCTGTTCTGTTATATGGAATCCATGGCAAAAGAACCTAGTTGATAAAGTTGAACGTGTTCAAAAGAAATTTATCAGATACTTATGCTTTAAACAAAACATACCTTACTGTTCTTCAGAGTATAGAAAATTATGCACATTTTTCAAACTACCTCCCCTTTTTAATCGTAGAAAAGTTTCTGATCTCTGTTTTTTATACAAATGTATTCATTCTGTGGTTAACAGTTCTTATTTAACACAAATCCCACTGAATGTTCAACGAACTTTAAGGTTTAACTGTCCATTTCGGTACCAGCAACCAGAATTAATGTTCGCAAGTACTCTTTTATTCCACGTGCTCTGTCCACTTTTAACGAAATTGCAAATATAATCCAAATATCGATATTTTTGACAGATTTAGTCTTTTTAAAAATAGTGTAAAGAATTATTTTTATACATGATCTCGTTTGTGAATCGCAATTGTCTGTTTTTATTGTATATATTGTTTTTATTGTTTATTTTGTGTGATTGTGCTTGTATTTCTTTTTATGTCGAGCGGAGCCTGTAATTGGGATTTTATTCCTGTTGGTCTTCCGAATAAATAAATAAATAAATAAATAAATAAATAAATAAATAATAAATATAATGCCAACAATTTCTTTCAGATATAGACAATTTTTTTCTGATTTTTCCCAAAATTTTGGTCAAAAAGTGTAGCCCATGAAAATTTATGTCCATTGAGTTCAAAATCATGGTAAAATTACAGAAAATTCATAAATTGGTAAAATGTTGCCCTGATATTTTTTGGGAAAAATTAGTGCTAAAAGGGTTAATCTTGGTGAGATATATACCAACCTCATCCTTAGCACGGAAAAGTCCCTTTCCAGTGTAGAGTTCACACAGTACTACGCCAAGGCTCCATACATCTATGGCCGCATCAAAATCGGTTCCAAAGACAACTTCAGGAGCTCGATAATAGCGTGTCTGGAGACGTAGGCCTTTCCGCTATATATAAAAGGGAATGATGTTGTTAGTTTGATCTTGTTGGTATCTCCAAGAAAGAAGTGAAATACATAAACCCATATAATGTATTCACTTTGCTGGATTATACACAAAATAAAGTACAGACCACATTTATACAAATTGCGGTATTTCAATATCTGTTAAGATTTTCTGGAAGTATTTCAATCCTTTCTAAGGAGAACAATCATGTGACATGATGATGATCAGTATGTGGAATCCAGAGCGAGTACCTCAATCTTCATGACAGAAGATCGAATTCCAATCAGACAGCAATTATGAAGTAAAGTAACACAATATCATGTGTAACTTCATTGTGGTGAGCTTAACACACTTGATCTTCTCATAAAAATCAAAACAACAACAACAACAACTGACAAATAAAAACAATAAGCTTTCATCCTAGAGTTTTAGACTTGTGACTTTTCGACGCATGACTACCTTAATCTTTTGAGCACCAAAGTCAACTTTTGTTGCCTTTACAAAATATAACCCAGTAAATTTTTTCAGATATTTGCCAAGATTTTGATACAAAAATGTAGGTAATGAAATGTGATGTCCATTTGGTCCAAAATTATCAAAATTATTTCAGAAAGATTCATAAAAATTGGTAAAATGTTGCACTAAATTTTAGGTGGGAAAAATTACAGCACTCAAAGGGTTAATTCCATATATTAAAAGTTTTGAACACACACTGATGTGAAAGGCTGTTAATTGAAAATGTGCTGACTGCACATGAGATATGTCTAATATTAAACTTTGTTCTTACACATTCACTCCGATGAAGGGCAAGGCCAAAGTCAATGAGCTTAACGTCGCACTTCTTTGTATCAGCCAGCATGATGTTCTCGGGCTTGATATCACAGTGGACAATGTCGACACCAGAACTGCTCAGGAATATCAGTGCCGTCAGGAGCTGTCTTGCCACTGTTTGTAGCATGCGAAGAGTCCATGTCTGAGCTTTAGACTTCTTCATCATTGTTCGCAGGTCGTAAGCATACAGTGGCAAGACAGGACAGAGAGAGTTTTTGTATTGGAACACTGATTCCATCATCACTGCAGGGAGATATGAAATGAAAGAATGGAGAAAAACCATTATCTTTGATCATATTTGCTCATATTTGAAAAATAGAAATTTAAGATTTAACATTTCTTTATACATACATAAATAAGTGTAAGAAGTAATGACTGATTCTCGTACACTTTATATATAATTCTGTGACAAATTGAGCAGTGGGATTTCAGATAATCTGGTTTATCTGCTGTTAAAGGCCTATAGCTTTAAGTAACTGTTATAGTCTTAAAGAATTTTTTTAATATTTTGTTTTTAAATATCAACTTCCGTTTCTTGTCCTTGTCCTGAACGCATGATGAGATGATTGATCCTTTTCATCAAGTGGAGGTATATTTTAATATTCTCTGAACACAGTTGTGATATTGTGTGACTATGAGTGGGTACTATCAAAATATAATATGTGTTTTTCTTTGTGTTTGGGTGAAGTAAATGTAACAACTATACCACTGTTAAATAGAAATCAAAGTAGATAATGCACACATGCAACCCATTCTGATCTCCTTTGTATAAAGAGTTAGAACAAGCTGACCCAAATACATAAATGAACAGAAAGGAAAACTTCAACTCATCTTACCAATGTGTACATTGTCCACTGTATTTTTCTCTTTGAGCCAGTTCAGTACTTTAATCTCGGCTCTGAGCAGCTTGTGCTCGCTCTTCTTGGTGCCGAGATCAATCATTTTGATTGCCTTATGCTCCTGGCTTTCTCTGTCAAATACCTTGACAACCTGAAATGAATTATCAAGTGGGTGAACAGACTCATTTCTGTTATCTAACGATTGTAAAATAAATGAGTATTTCTCAGAAAGATGTAAACCAGCATGAAAATTGTTGCATACAGGAAAGGAACAGAATATAGATTCTAAAATTACAACAGTGCTGAATTCATGGTGACAAAACTTGTGTTCATGTAAATAGATGGACATTTCTGCATGCAAGAATACTATATGTTGAAAGAAAATTTGATTTCTTTGACTGTAGAGAAGAACAAACAGCTTAAACTTCTTCAAAATTAATTTATTCCATTGAAAATGGTCATGCTAGTTAATATTCAAATTTTGTAATTTAGGTTGTACTACTAAAAGCATGTTGAATACAGACTTTATTAGATTCATTTTAACAAACTGCTGGAGTGATAATTATTGCAACACTTGAGTAGGAAAGATCAATTTGAAAAACAGTTGGTTGCAATGGTCACTTTCAGTCACAACATTAAAATATTGGGTTTGAACTGAACCATGGCAGTTAATTAAAGGGGCAATTGCAAGCAGTGTTTATACAACTTTGCAATTTGCAAGGGTAGCTATGATAACCAAAGTAGTAAATATTTTAGGTCAATACAACAGAAATTGTTATGATCCATTTCTGTATTTTGTTTATTAGTGGGCCACTTTCTTGGCACATTTCACAAGTAGTCAAAAAATACAAATGACTTCTCAAACAATACAAAATCTTCAAAGACAGCAACTTTGGCTCATATATAATACATGGTATACTCACCATTCCATATGCGCCATATCCAAGTTTCTTAACAAACTCGTAGCGGTTTAAATAAACTGCTCCGTCAGCCACTCTTGGATGTTGGCCGGCCATGTTGCTGCTACAGTCTGTACCAGGTGTGTAGCGCACTGGAATATATGGTGTCACTGGCATTTGTGGTGGCAGTTCTGCTTTCTTTATCGCAGGTTTCTTGACTTTCCTATGTCTTTTAGGTTTAGGCTGTGCGGCAGGAGTTTCCGCTGGTGGCCCTTGGCTCAAACCTGGATTAGCAGATCCACTTTCCTCGGGCAGAGAAGCACTTCGAACTCTTGAGGCAGCTGTTTTGGCACATGATGTCTTGGAGGGCTTGCCGTTGACATCAGCTGTTTTGGCGATGGTTGTAGCAGTGACTGTTGCTTGCCTAGCTTGTGGATGTCCTGATGAGTGCTGGAGGTTTGGTTTGTGACCCGCTGCTGCCTCGGCAGAGTTGTTTTGATTTTGTACATCTGGTTTACTGCCAGCAGTGGGTGGTTTTGGAAGTGGTCTCGGAACCACTGTCTTTGTGTCTTGCTTAACTGCTGGAGTTTTACCAGAAGTTGCTGGCTTTGCTGGTTCTGGCCTAGCAGCTGTCTTACGATCAGCAGATGCTCCTTTTAAATCAGATCTTGAATGTTTGCTATCTGATTTTTCTTTTGCTCTGGCTCGGGTGCGACTTTTTATCCAGAGCGCGTCCTCTGAATGTAAAAATTCTGAGTCACGTTGGATGACAGCTTTGCCTGATGCAGATGGTTTTGCTGTTCCTGGACTAACCACTGGTTTACCATCAGCTGTCACCTCTTTTGAACGGGAGCTTGATGACTTGCGCTTTCCGTCTTGTTTCTCCTTTGCACTGGCAGGGCGGCGACTTTTGATCCAAAGTGCCTCTTCAGAATGTAAAAATTCTGAGTCACGTTGGATGACAGCTTTGCCTGACGCAGATGGTTTTGCTGTTCCTGGACGAACCACTGGTTTACCATCAGCTGTCACCTCTTTTGAACGGGAGCTTGATGACTTGCGCTTTCCGTCTTGTTTCTCCTTTGCACTGGCAGGGCGGCGACTTTTGATCCAAAGTGCCTCTTCAGAATGTAAAAATTCTGAGTCACGTTGGATGACAGCTTTGCCTGATGCAGATGGTTTTGCTGTTCCTGGACGAACCACTGGTTTACCATCAGCTGTCACCTCTTTTGAACGGGAGCTTGATGACTTACGCTTTCCGTCTTGTTTCTCCTTTGCACTGGCAGGGCGGCGACTTTTGATCCAAAGTGCCTCTTCAGAATGTAAAAATTCTGAGTCATGTTGGATGACAGCTTTGCCTGATGCAGATGGTTTTGCTGTTCCTGGACGAACCACTGGTTTACCATCAGCTGTCACCTCTTTTGAACGGGAGCTTGATGACTTGCGCTTTCCGTCTTGTTTCTCCTTTGCACTGGCAGGGCAGCGACTTTTGATCCAAAGTGCCTCTTCAGAATGTAAAAATTCTGAGTCTCTTTGGACAACAGGTTTCCCAGAAGTTGATGATTTGACTACTTCTGGCCTAATCACTGTTTTTTTACCCTCAGCAGTCGCCGCCTCTCTTGTGCGGGGTTTTGAGGACCTGCACTCTCTGTCTTGGTTGTCCTTGGCACTGGCATGGGCACGACTTCTTATCCAAAGAGCATCCTCAGAATGCAGAAATTCTGAATCTCTTTGGACTACAGGCTTCGCAGAAGTTGGCGCCGTTTCCGCAGGCCTAGGCACTGGTCTCTTCTTGGTGGTTCCTGAAGGAGGTCTTGATGACTCTGCCTTCTCATCTGGTCTGTCATTTGCAGTGGTTTTGGCACGGCTTTTTATCCAAAGGGCCTCCTCAGAATGTAGAAATTCTGAATCACGAATAACTGGTTTACCAGAAGACGATGGCCTCGTTGTATCTGGCCCAGCAACCACTTTCCTAGAACCACTAGGTTTCCTTGATTGAGCAGGTTCTTGCTTGAAAAGCCTAGTGATGTCTCTAGGTATGATGCTCTGTTTGATTGGTGGTGCTGGTCTCTGTAATTGGAAAATTTTGAAAATAAAATGCATTACCAGAGTTCGCGTTTACGCAAAAATCGTGCGTATTTACGCATTGAAATTGACTCTCTACGCATTTTTTTCATCGTTATGCGTTTTCTATACGCGAAGGATAACACCGAAAGCACTCCCCACGACTGAGCTTAGGCGACAACCAGATGAAATTTGTTGCAATACATTTCTGTCAATCACTCATTTTGTGTGGAAAGTTTCGGATTCTCTGGGCGTTGTCTGACAAATCGGCATCGTAGTCCACACGTTATCACGTTAGGCACGTTATCATGTCAGCTGTGCCTATGAATTACGTTGCTAATTTTCAGGCGAGCGATAGTTTCTGAAAGTGAGTGATTGACAGAAATGTTGCGACAAATTATATAAATGCCAACCGTGCACGATCATCGCGTCTCGCTGTTCAGTCTGCACGACGACCGGGCTTTTTTCCGGTACCATTGCATGACGGGTAATATCGGCAAAAATGGCGTCTTTCAGTGGCGTCATTAAAAGAAAACAAAGCCAGCAATATCCCAAAATAAAGATGCGGTTTTCTCATAAAGTAAGGTATATTTTTACTGTTTTTGAGATGGTAAGTGTCGGCTATAGGTCTGAAGAATATTGTCGACAAATTTTTTGGCAATATACATATTTTAAAATATAATTTTATCAATTTTCAATCGGGTAGCTAAAATTACTTGATTTTGAACGAACTCAACTTTCAAAACTTGTAATTTTTGGTCTAAAGAGTCAATCGCCAAACTATGCAGATTAAACGTACCCCATTGTCAATATAAACGTAAAAATAAATCATCTGGGCCACTAGGCACGCGATCGTCGGCTGAAATGGAGCGAATTCACGTGTGTGAATATAGGGCAAAATATGAAAATTTTGTCAATTTTGTGGCATAATCCTGCTGTTGAGGACGACGCTGCTTGAAAAGGCTGCAAGTGTCAATTTTGGCATAGCTTCCACAATACTGTAAACGGGTGCTAGAGTCCCGCTCGCTCGGCTGGTGACCTCACTGCACGAAGATATGGAGGGTACATTTTCTGTGGGGTTGACAGGACCTCTCTTTGAAACTTTGTAATTTTTGGTCTAAAAATCATGTAGACAATTTAGTACGAAAAATAAGGCCTTGAGGTATTACTCATTATTTAAAAATGATTAATTTTTACTGTTGTTCGTTAAAATGTGTTCTCAGCACTGTAAACTTTTGAGCGAAACAATGAAAAACCCTAAATTTTCAAGCCGATTATGTTCCAACGTAAGTACCGTCAGAGGAATGCAAACCTCTCCAATCGGCAATGGTTTACTCCTGGCAACATACAGCTTCATGTTAGTCATCGGGGCTTGCCCCTTCGTCGGTAATTGCTCTGATTGACACGATTTTGAGTAACTTTCAGTGAAAACTATTGATTGACACACGTCAAATTCCAGTCATTAGGGCGCGAAGCGCGGTACTAGCCAATCCCTTACCACTTTCTTGAATGCAGATTAGCCGATTATTATTGCCCTCAAAGTATGACTCATCAGCTATGCCTTAATAAGGTAAAATAGGCGTAAATAATCAAGAAAACCAAGGCTAACGACGTGGCGCGAAAATCGCATATGTTGTAAACAAATGCTCATGAATAATATCATATGACATCTCAGAGCTGTGCCTATTGGTTTAGAGTCTAGACATAATGAGGTCATGCATAATGAGCTGTCGTGTATTATTCGCTCATGAATCCTAGCTTGACTGGCGCGACACTCGAAACGCACGGAAATTGCACAATACGGAATAACTCGTCGGTGTATGAGCCCATTTCTTTATTAATGTAGTATTGGTTGCTAAAATTACTGCATTCAGAGGTAAACTTGTGGTAGCCCGTATCAGCGTATTTGTTGAAAAAAATCCTGACAACTAAAATTTCTGTCGATGCCTCAACTGGTCTGCGATCGCAGGCAGTGTTTCAAGCGTTCGATGAGAAGGGGTCATACTGCTGCCCGTCACTGCCCGACAGGAACTTTACCTTCTAATATCTGTAATCAGTCGGATTCTCTGTACCAGAGCCCATTACTCGCTATGAAACCAAACAAAATAATAGTCCCAGCCGTCGATTTTTCATCGAGTGTCAACGATCATTGATGGTATTGTCCATACAACGATGATCGTATCCGGCATCCAAACACTGCCCGTCAGGAAATTTGCGCTCCAAATATATATTGATGACAACAGCTTTGAGACAGGATTCAGTCATAGTGAGTAAAAACAGACGCATATTTTGTAGCTTTCTGTAAATATGGTAGTACTCTTTGGGGTCTGGTACACAGCAGCTCTTTGATGTTTAGACATCGAATCTTGACAGTCAGTACGGCAGTCGACGGGTAGTTGGACCGGTCGGGAAGTTCATGTGATCGCGACATTCAGACCTTTCAATCTAGGTGTATTCTAGGAAAGCCATTTTTGTACCCATCTTCATTTCTACCGTAGAAAGATAATTAGCTTTAAATTTGATCCGTAACTTTAAGAACCATGTGAGTTTCTGTTCTTCTGTTTTGATGTTATAGCATCGACATCGGTCAACTCTCGTCGAAGTGTCAACCATTTATGCACAGGGTGGGAAATTTAACTGTCATAGAACACGTGCATATTGAGGTTGTCAACGTTTTCAAATCATCAAGAAAATAATTATTATTATTGAATAAATTACAAACAATATCAAATTATTGTAGAATATCTTCGTATGATAACGAATATTAATTGCTATGTATAGCTTAGTGGGTGAACCCACCATGAAGAAAATGGTTTCTGACATGATGTCGCACATGCCAATCACCCTCCAATACCCAATCAATCGCTGGTACCGGCCACACCTCAAAAGCCGGGTTATCGTGCAGACTGGTTCCCAAATTTTGATCAAGCACACATGCAGCGTGGCGTCGAAGCAGACAAATCTGTTTTAATTTCTTTCAACTTTGCTCTACGAGTCCGTGAAAAAAATGATTCATTGGTAGAGCGCGTCGGAATCCCGATAAATTTTGAACACTGCAGAAGTGTCTGGATGCGGATGGTAACTGGTCGTTCAGGCACCAAGTCGTTTCGGCCTCTCAATTTCCGGTCCCAAGTCACTTCGGCACCGCAACCCAACGTTTCGGCATCTGTGTTTCGATTTTTTTTTCAAACTATTTAGTAATTGACTGATCCGTCATATTCGTAAGCGTGACCTTTGCGGTCTGACCAGTACTTTATGTGCATTTTGTGTGAATTTTGCCGTGCTGTTTCCTCACCGCTTTCAAACTTTTTCCGTGTCGGCGGCTATTGATATCGATAAACTTGTGTCACAGATTTGAAAATGATATTTCTTACGGTCTCTTCCCATGTTCTCACAAAGATTAAGCATGTACGTGAATGTTAGTTGACACTATACTTTTTAGTACTTTGATTTGTAACATTACGCTCCAGCACTAGTTCCCAAAGGTAGCCTTCAGCGGTGTCGAAACGTCTTGGGTTGCGGTGCCGAAACGACTCGGACTTGGGGCCTGAAATTGGATGGCCGAAACATCTTGGGCCGAAACGACTTGGTGACGAAACGTCCAGAAACCGTCTGGATAAGCTGCCATAACTCTAACTTTTGGGTTGCCCGATGTGTTGTGACGGTTGCATGTATACCCTTCGCTGTTACGTTTCAACATTGTTCGAGTTGTTCGTTAAACTGTTTTCATATTATGTTACATCGTACAATCCGAATATGTAGTGTAGGTTTATTCAACGGCACATTGTATTTTGCTGTCAGTTTTTTCAACAATCGAGTGCGGAAGTGAAATTACGCACTCAAATCCAGCCATTACGCAATTTTAGCAGACTAATGCGTATGCCGTACGCGAGGAGAAAAAAGTCACCGCGAACACTGATTACCAATAATCCTCCATAATGAAAGCTCTGTGTACTGTACTTTGTGGTGCATTTATCAGTATTTTTGCTTGGTCTTTGAGTAAAATGTGTTGTCCTGCTACCAAAACTATTAAAGAGACACAGTCATTCTTTTTTGAGCATTTTTTCACAAATTTTGTTTCATATGAAAAGCAGATTGTGTTTTTGACTTCTTGAAACATACTGAAACACTGTTCAACTGTACACAACTTGTTTGCAGCCAGACAAGATTATGTTTTAAACACTCAGTGAAACATTTTACGATCTTTACAAACAATCTAGTTCTGTGTACTAATATTTACATGCATGGCTGACCATACACTGTTACATAAAGTTTAGGCCTCATGTAAGCTTTTGCAATGGAATCTTAATTAATTAAAAAGTAATTAAAATTAACTAAAATTAATTTTCAGCAATTGCTGAAAGTAAACAGATTTTCTGTTTACTTTCAGCAATGGGGTAACTTTTGACACTTTTGTATATTGCAGTCATTTTGTACATTTGGAGAGCTTTATGCAAGTATACCATGATTTCTTGATATCACAAAGAAGTCACAAAGAGAGTGACTTTGTGTCTTTAAAGCGGCACTTTTCAATCCCTGGTTCTCGCATTAGTGGAGTTCTCCTCCCAGTCAAACACATGGCCAGTATGATGTTTGATTTCTATAACATTAATTACACAAACTCATCTCAACCTTTTGTCACATGTTGCTAATCCTGCAAACAGAGTTTATGCAAGCTTTTGATTGACGGTCAGTTCAAATAGTCAACGGTCATTGATTCCCACCACAAACGCTCGAATTTCCTAAAACATTGTCTTCCAGTCGCGTTAGACTTTGAATATAACCACAGAGTTCGATCAGCAGCAACTTCACGCTGACCGCTTGGCAGTCTGTCTGGGTTTTTGCGGCGGGGAAAACTAAAAAGTGGCATTTTCTGGAGCGTGTGCCCGCGTGTTGCCTGTTTGGTGTCCACTTACACAATGAACGCCGCCATACCTTGGCGTCCTTTTAAAGGGAGGCTCTGCCTTTAAGAAATGCTTGGTAATTAAATTTGTAATACTGTTTATATGTTTGTAGCATTCTATGTTATTGTTGATAACATCAAACCAAACTTCTTTGTCGATGATGAAACTGCATACTGAACTTGTTACATTGTGCAGACTGTTTTTGTTTTTAAAGATGATTAAGAAAAGAGTTAATATGAACTTGTTGTTTAAACAACATATCATGAAAATACTACCAAGCATTACAGCTATGTTGCTGCTAAGCTGAGAACAGACTTACTCAAAAATACACAATTATATCAATCAAGCGACAAAGAGATCCACTTTGATACTTTGTTTGATACTTGTCATCATTGACAGACAGTTTCTAATTGTTCCCTTGAAAAAATATTAACCTTTTGGCACTCAATGGGCTGCTGTCAAGGAAGAAATTGTTATTATCTGTAGGATCACATGTATGCACTCAAATTCTGAATAGCAAACTATATTCTCATATATGTCAATCAAAAATTATATTTTGTCACCCAATCATTTTTTTGGAGATTTATGATAAGAGATCAACTTATTACATGTAAGCTAAACCATTTCTCAAGGGTCTATGGCTAAACTAAGTGGAGAGTTGCATAGTGAATGAGTCCTTTACCTTCTGTAAACAATTGCTTCGGGAATCAACCACTGCCTCCTTTGATACAGACACTGCAGGAGATCCTTTAAATAAATAAATAAATAAATAAATAAATAACTATATAAAATAAATAAATAAATAGATAAATAAATAAATAAATAAATAAATAAATAATAAATAAATAAATCTTTCAAAAGAAACACGTAATAAATAAATAAATAAATAATAAATAAATAAATAAATCTTTCAAAAGAAACATGTAATAGTTTCCCCCGTTTCTCCTAGTTTGATTGCTAGGCCTATATAACAATCAAACAACACACACAACCTACATGTGAAACACGCATAAGTGAAGTGAACAAAAATTCATAAACATTGATTGCTATAAAGAGTTATAATTGGGAAAACTAAAATTATTTCATTTTAATGTGTGTGGAGTGTTCACTTGCGAAGTTTTTGATGGATGAAACACAGGAGTACTATTACAACCGCCTGTGTCGGTACTTGCCTGATTAAATTCGTAAGGAACGTGAAATAGTGAAGACAAAACACGGAACAACTGTACAATGAACCATAGTAATAAGGTATTCATATAGCAGCAAATCAGAAAAAATATGGGCCGACGTCGCCTACTATGAAGTATTTTCACAATACACAGCATCTTGCTTTGTGTCCTGTGTTTGCGTTGGGTCGGAAACACAAACCAGCTTATAAACAAGAAATAATCAGGGACGTAAATCCGCGTCCATCTCGAAAAATGCATCACAGAACAATCTCTTGCACATCCACTTACGATTGGCGTTTCTTGTCGAAAATTCCATGAAGACGAACAAAATAATGATTTTCAGAGCGATTGCTTTGCAAGCACTGTTTGATGAGGACATCGCTGTTTCGAATGAATGCTGTCTAAAACAATCGACGGATCTGCAGAATCGTGAATCAGTACAGTGCGTGTGGCAACAGAACGTTCCATGGATGCAATTTGCATCGTCACCTAGGAACTGTCATTGCGTGGGGCGATTTATAACTTTCAGCGAATCAGGACGAAGCTGTCAATAAAGGACGCGTCGATTCTCTTAGCGCCTAACGGACGCAGGGTCGGGTCTCAAAGGTGAGAACACGGTCACCCTGATAAACCCTGCTTCCCCTAACAACCCGTGAACCAGTCCAATGATCCGAGAGCATACAAAACAAAACTCTTTCGAAAATACGGATATTTGAAAAGGGAAAACAAAACATAATTAACCCCTGAAAGTCAGAAGAGTTTGATTATTTGGCAATGGGAAATATTTAAGATACTTTCACGGGTCAAAACAGCGCAATGGCATCGTACCTAAATTTAAGCACGGCCCATCTAAGTGCACAAATCGCCCGCCGCGGTTCACTCGTATTTGACTCACTGATCGCCGGTTTGTTGTTATCGTGTACTAGCAAAAATGAATTTCGGAAAAATAACCAATTACCACAAGGAACGCGTTGCCAATTGCCAAAAGGAGCTATGCCCCGACATGACACTTGCACCGAAAGAGTTCTCCGTCACGAATAGTGGGTGATTATGGCTTGGCTATAATCATGTTAACGTTGGGGAAGGACACGGAGAACGAGACCGGGACCGGGACCATGGGTGCGTATACTAGGTCACCACGCATCGCTCTGTCTTACCAATCACTGTGTGTACCATAGACTAGACGTAACCTAATCCGCGTGCACCACCTGAGTCATTACCCACATATCAGTGCACTCGACCCTGCACGCGCACATCGGCCATTAACTCTTGCCACGCTCAAGTTCACCTCGCAAACTCCCACCCACTCTCCACTGAAAAAAAAACTTAATTTCGTTGCTCTGCAGGATAAGCCGATCACACACAAAGAGAACTGTACTTTTCTGTATTTCGACATAAAGGTCCATGACCATGGGGTTACTGTCATGGACCTGTAGTGGGCACCCGGTAACACGTTACCCGACGTGCGGTGGGATCCCGTGAGGGACCCCGGCCCCGTACCGCCGTCGCGACGCCTAGACGCCCCCGCCGCGCCGCGACAGTGCGTGCATCTTGGTAACAGGCTGCCCTCCCCCGAGGCCATTCAAATCTGCCAGTGGCCTCGGGGGAAGGCGGTAACAACGCCTGGATGTGCCATCGCCCCTGGATTTCGGCCAAACCTGTCTCCGTGTCGTTTCCTTGCGTTAATAAAAAACACTTCATTACATGAGAACTTGTTCAGGATGACATGCGATATACCTCTGCGTGTATTGCATGAAACACGAAATCGTGAATATCGAACACGCAAAAACAGCATGACGAAATTGATAGTCATACCAGTTATTTGCTTTAATAAATATAAGTAAAACGTGGGTTGAAGATGCCATTTGGAATACTTCATAGACATACTCGTCACGATCTAGCTGCATACTCGTCACGATCTAGCTGTAGGTCCATAGTTATGGTATTTTCAGACGGGATTCCTGCCTTTTACAGTCTGGTTTTCAGCCCGTAAAAGGCAGGAAACCCGTCTGAAAACACCACAGCTATGGACGTACAGCTACGTCACGATCGTGCTGAGTTCAACTACGTTCTAGCTCGCCTTCCGGAGTTCCTTTCTGTGGTGGTGAAAAACACAAACCAGCTTGCACACATGAAACAATTGGAGACGTAAATTCGGGTCACTAAAATAAAATGCGTCACAGAACAATATAGTGCACTTCAACTTACGATCGACGTTTCTTGTCGTAATTTCCATTAATATGAACAAAATAATGATTTTTAGAGTAATTGCTTCGTAAGTACTGTTTGGTGAGGACATCGCTGCTTCGAATGAATGACGAAAATGACGTGAGCAAAAGAACATTCCATGGATGTGATTTGCATCGTCACCTAGGAACCGGCGCGATTTGTAACTTTCAACGAATCAGGACGAAGTTGATAATAGAGGACGAGTCGATCTCTTACGAGCATAACGCGCGCAGGAGATCAAGGACGTAAAACGCCCGCGGTACAACCTGACACCCCTAGGCCTAACAACCGATGAACCAGCCCATACAAAACTTTCGAAAATACGACACTTGGAAAAGGGAAAACAAAATATTATTTACCCCTTTAACAAGGGAAAATTATTGAAAACAGGTACACTCTGAAATGGGAATTGCGAGTTCTAAAACTCTGTGGCAATTATTAGCAATAGCTGCGTTCTTTTTGCCTCAATATTTTATTCAACTAGATGATTGAATAAACACAGATAAATTTACAGATTGAATGATTTTGCTGCTAATATTTTTCATTTTTGCATATCAAAGTAATTGTAATACCAAATAATATTTATTTGTTAATTTGAAGATTTAAGATTTAAATAATCATTTTCAAGAAAATAAAGGCTTCAAAATATAAGCACACATTCACAGAAAGTCTCTCTCTCTCTCTCTCTCTCTCTCTCTCTCTCTCTCTCTCTCTCTCTCTCTCTCTCTCTCTCTCTCTCTCTCAAACACACACATTTCAAAAACAATTTAAGTACAATTTTTAAATACTGGGATCTACTATGCATTTCAGAATTATTATTAATAATTGATAGTAATTCATCACTTATTGTCATGAATTTATATGATTCACAAAAAGGATCAAAAACCTGTCGCATTTTTGCTTGAAAATTGTTCAGTAAATGTGATGACAACACTCTGTATCTTGCCTACTGTAAAAGTTATATACAAATACAAACTTCAAATAATCATTGTCAAGAAAATAAAGGCTGCAAAATACCGGATGCGCTATTTTGCGGGTTGCGGGATGCGGGTTGCGGGCATGAAAAAATGTATGTTTTTTGGTATCATTTTCGCTAGTAGTTAGAATAAATGCTAAAATAGTATCTAGATGTGTTTGTTTATGGAATAAAAGCCGTGAACTTCTTGAATAAGGCCAAAGTAAGTAAATTCTTTGTTTTGCGTCCGCGCGCGCCTAGGTTTTCGGAGATTTTTCACAAAAAAAACACAAACTTTCCTTTCAAAATTTCGCCGTTGGTAGCGCTATTTTGTCGCAAAAACAAGTCGTGGCTTTTAACTTTGCGATGAAACACTCCTTAACGGCAGTCAGATTTCACTGATGGACCATGCGGTGACGTGAAACAGTACCCTCTACACATTTACCCCTGTTGATACTCTCAACCTCTCACGTAGGGGCCTCACGTTCTCGCTGTCTGTTGTGGCTTTGCCTGTTGTGGCTTTGCCGTCACGATAAAAAATGGATGAAAGCAGGGAAATAATCGAAGTTAAAAAATAGGAACCCTTTGCACGGCAACTTGAAGGCATGGTCATTGCGAGCAATCGGAACTTTAACAGAGAGAGATTCAGTCGGCCGATTGGACTTGAGTACCACGACTCAGAGAGTATGGCAGACGGAAATATCGGAAAGTGGTGAGGCCTATCCTAATTTATTGGTCTTTTAGGTTTGCCAAAAATTCAGTTAATTCGTCCATTTTAACTTGAACAAAAAACTAAACCAGTGATCAGTCCTGTAAACGAAAGGCCTTTACGTACTTTTTTGTTCAGTTTGGGTATGGGAAAGTATATTAGAATCCTTCTGTGAAAGTTCGAACTTGTAGTAGGCGGTCGTAGCTGCTCTTGAAGGAGGTCCCACTTTCTGCATTAATGACATCGGCTGGTAATTCATTCCAGGTGTCCACAACTCTTGCTGAAAAAGTACTTTCTTTTGTTAAGTCGAACGGTTAGTTTATGAAGTTTGGGACAGTGTCCTCAAGTTCTGGAGTCGGCTGCTAAATCAAGTGAAAGGTTACAGTGGTCATGGCCTTTGATAACTAATTCTAGCTTTGAATCATGTCGCCGCGAATTCTTCTTTGTTCAAGTGTTATTAAACCAAGCTGTTTAAGTCTATTTTGATGATTGTAGTGTTGCAGTTTAGGTGTTATTTGCCGTGCTAAGATTTTTATGTCCTTTTGTAGCCATGGTGACCAAGCTTGTACTGCATGCTCGCGCTGTGGTCTAACAAGTTGCTTGTAAAGACGAAGAATGACATTTTTTTATTTGATCGACAATGATCGTTTGATGAGATCAACATTCTGTTTGCTTTTTTCAAACGTATCACATTTGCTTGAAGGTTTTAAGGTAGAATGAAGTAGATCATTTTCTTCAGTTGTACGTCCCAGTGAATATTGTTCATTGAGTATTTATTGAAGGGGTTGCCAATATGCGTCCGCCAGTATTAACTCATTTTTTGTAGCTTGTCCAAATCAGCTCGTAGAATTTCAGGATCACTACATTTTCGCAAGGGATGATATGTCTCGGTATTCTCAGTAAATTTTTGAGTTCAGAACTAATTTCACCGCCAGTATGATTGATGTAGAGTATTGGTCCAAAAACTGAACCCTTTGGGACACCACTTGTGACGTATTCTCCATTCAGATGATGCTCCATTTATGACCACTCGCTGTTTTGTATTTGTCATTCATGCTTTGACCCACTGTAGAATATTTCCATTTATGCCATGATACTTCATCTTTTCAATCAATCTGGGGTGTGGTACTTTGAAAGTGCAAGGAATATAGATGTGAAACTTCCACCTAAATTTGGGTCTGATGAGTCTGTGTGTGGAGACTGACAATTGCGAAATGCTTTCTTTTATTTGATGGAAAGGAAAGGTGTTGGTTTTACGGATGGTCCAGAGGAAGCTTCAGGGAATACTTTTGTCAATTATATCACCAATGTCTTGTTCTCCCTGATGCCCCATCTTTCTAAAATTGAATGCAGAGGCTACCCATTTCTGTTTGGTGTTTTCTTTCAAAACAGACACCCTTCAGCAAAACTATGACATTCCATCAGAGCATAGGCATTACAAGAAACTTGAAAAAAAACGTACAAGAACTTGAGGACAACAGACTGCTACTGTATACTGTTATAGTGTACCCATTCATCAAACTGTCAAGGCTGTCAAGTTGCTGTGCAATGGTATTGAGCTGTGACACTTTGAATGCACAAGAAAGAAATCTAAAACTAATAAGAGAAAAGCAAACGTCAAAGAATGACTGTTTATTTTGATCCATTTGTTATGAAAATGCATACAGCGATCATACAGTGTGTCACACTGTGAGAGGAGTATTAATGTGTTGTGAAAAATTGTCCAATAAAGGCAAACAGATTTTGTGTTAAATTTTCTGTGTGTGTTTTTTAGCCGCTTACCCGCGTACCTTTTAGGATTTTGAGTGGACGCAAAACAAAGAATTTACTTACTTTGGCCTAATGCCGTTATTTTAGCTTACATCTGGTAAAGCGCCACCAACGTCAGAATAGTCCATTTCCCATCCAACATTCGCCGTTGCACAGCGCACTGCCAGTCGAAGCTTTCGAAATGATATGATTGTACACGGATGAGTAATAATATGAACACAAGACAGATTACACAACAACTCGCTATATTAACTTTTTATGTTATGATTAGGATGGATAGTTTGAAAAGTAAGTTTCGGATTGTTGACAGCACAGATGACTTGGGAGATGAACTTCAGTTCGTTGAAACTCGACACGCCTAATAATTTGTTACTTTTTCATAGAATGCCATGCCCTTCTCACACTTAGATTAAAAGCACAATTTTCAAAATCGTTTTCAATGACGTTTAAAATTATTTTATTGTGGTGAACACGATTATAGTCCTAGGAAACTTTTCATAGTCACGCTGGATCAAATGCATGGAGCGACTATCATACTGCAGGTGCAAGTCATAGAATACGTTCATGATATTAGGAGATACACAATTATTAAGAGCTGCAGAACACAAACTCATCCAAAAATATTCCTATTAGATCGATTCCTGAAAATAAGTCAACGCACCGGCGTGTTTTTCCCGCTGAAATTCTCGCGTAAAATGTTAGTAGAATGTCGTTAACCTCGGTTGAACCGAAACGGCAAAGTAAACTAAGTCCTTTGTTGTACGTCTTTTGCTTTTTGAAGATTTCATGAAAAATACACGGCATTTAAATACACATCATTTCTACGCTTTTTAAGTCAAATTTGTCCTTACACATTGCATTTAAGTAGGCATTGTTTAATTTTCTGCATGTGTTGCCCTAGAACCGAATTGTGAATGGATGCATTACAAAGAATTTACTTTTCCTCGCCTTATGGCCTGATACTAGAAATGTAACAATTTTCATTCCGCGATAATAATAATAATAATAATAACAAGGCAGTATTGCTGAAGGCAATGAGTACTTGGGCCGTGATAGAGTAATTTTGAGGACAATATATACTACTATTCAAATATGGTCTTGAATTTCCTCCTGTCAATTAGGCATTTGATTAACTGGTTATTAAACGAAGCAATGGCATGACAACGGCAAAATATGTCTAGCAACTTTTGTGGAGTTTGAGGCAGGGGTTCTTTATCTATAGTGGAAATTGCTTAAACTCCTTAAATATTCAAATTACAGCAAATTTCTTTTGTTCTCGATGGTAGATGTCTAATATTTAGATGGGCATATTTAGAATTCTACCCTATAGTTATCCCTATATACCAAAAATCGGACATTCAGCTCTATTGGCTTGCTCAAAATTAGATATGCGCATAATTAATGAGGTACAATATGTGGTGTCATAAGGTGTCCCATCATACCAAATATGAAGGGTGTAGCACTTGTGGTTACTGAGTTGTGGACAAATATATCTATTTGAGGTCAAAGGTCATTGAGGTCACGTGACATTTTGTCAAAATAATTGTATTGCTAAGTTATTCCTATATACCAAAAATCAGACCTCTAGCTCTATTGGCTCGCTCGCTTGAAAACAATCTCATAAACCTGGCCATATGGGCAACTGTGTATGGACAGCTGGATGCTTGACTTCCCGGAGAAGGCGAGCTGTTACGTTCAAGCTCAGGATTATTTGTCGATCAAATTTCAGTAAATTTACCTTACCTAGATGAAATTTTGTCTATAGGCTGAAATTTCGCCGAATTTTGACGAAATTGCATCGATTTTTCAGGTTCATATCCGACATTTTTGAGTTTTGAGTGCAGACAGAAATAAGTTTTGAGGCAACATGGCTGCGACCCCATGTTGACCCCGGTATCTGCTAAAGTGCGGGTTGCGGGCTGCGGGTTTTTAGAATTATGGCTAGATTTCTAATATATGTAATATGGCATTTAGTATGTAAGAAATAAAACCTTTAGGAGGTGTCTATTATCAGTAATCATGATCAGGTCTATCGTACAGTATCCCTTTTCCTGCGAAGTCCATATTTCACCATCAGGTCAAGATGGTTAAAATTAATGAAACACAACTATATGGTGTATTTTAACGTAATACTGTATATTTGAAGGCTGTTGAAAACATCAATGCTGTAAACTTGATTTTTTGGACTAAAGATGCTATAACAGACCAAACCAAATGGGTGAAAATACGTCATGTTTCTGAAAAAAATCAAAATCTGCCGCTAAACTAAAAGCGGCGATTCCGAGGACCAATTTATTTATTCCGAGCTGCCTGGCCATTACAAATAATTAGGGATCTGAATCACTTTTCTTTCTTGCCATGGATGTGAGTGAGAATATACGTAATACCAGACTGACAAAAAAAAAAAATCGCGCCTCGGAAATGTCGCCACTTATCGCGGAATGAAAATTGTTACATTTCTAGTATCAGGCCATAGGAAGTAAATTCTCTGTAATGCATCCATTCACAATTCGGTTCCAGGGCAACTCATACAGAAAATTAAACAATGCCTAGTTAAATGCAATGCATAAGGAAAGATTTGACTTAAAAAAGCGTAGAAGTGATGTGTATTGTAAATGCCGTGTATTTTTCATGAAATCTTTAAAAAGAAAAAGACGTACAACAAAGGACTTAGTTTACTTTGCCGTTTCGGTTCAAGCGAGGTCGCGACCTCAGAGAACGACATTCTGCTAACATTTTACGCGAGAATTCAGTGGGAAAAACACGCCGGTGCGTTGCCTTATTTTCAGGAATCGATCTAATTGGAATATTTTTGGATGAGTTTGTGTTCTGCAGCTCTCAATAATTTATCTCCTAATATCATGAACGTATGACATGCACCTGCAGTATGATAGTCGCTCCATGCCGGTATGCCCCCTTCAAGCATTTGATCCAGCGTGACTTTGAAAAGTTTCCTAGGACTATAATCGTGTTCACCACAATAAAATTATTTGAAACGGCGTTGAAAACGATTTTGAAAATTGTGCTTTTATCGGCGGTTGAACTAATCATAAGTGTGAGAAGGGCGAAAATGATATCAAAAAACACACATTTTTTCATGCCCGCAACCCGCAACCCGCAAAATAGCGCATCCGGTTGACCCTGCCTAGCACTGCGTACGATGCTATGTGCTACAGCTGACACGCATCGTACGCAGGGCTAGCGAGAGAGTTGCCGACATCGACGGTTATTTACGAGAAGTGAATAAAAGACTGTCATTTTTGGAAGCGATCGAGTAGCTGAGGTAGGCTGGGATACGACTTGGGCCCAAGAACGCTGAATTTCGGCAGTAATTTGGCTTTTTACGTGAAGTCCCAAAATGGATTTGAAGTCACCGACCCTACGTACGGGTCTTTGCAGGGCTGTGGTGAGCGGGGCGATTAGCTGTAGCGGAACACACAGCATCGTACGCAGGGCTAGTTGACCCCAAGTGAAAATGTGTTCGCGATCAAATCTTCCTATATTTTTTTCAGAATTTTCGACAAAATCATTGCTTCTTAAATCTTTTGTAAAATATAAAATACTAAAATAAAAATGCGATGTGCCATGTCTCCAGATTTCTAAAACACCATCGTTCGTTGACCGTTCGACGGAATACTCATTTCGCAAACTTGTGATGCAGTTGAAATTCAATACTGACCGCCAAATAATCTTAATGAGACGAGATCATTCTAGACCCCGGTTCTAGACATCCTCCAAATTATCCAACCATTCGCGTTAGAGTTCAGCTCGCTTAGAGTATCATAACATTCTTCGGCCTTCGTTTAGATCGACCCTAATCTCTCCCATTTAGGAAATAAATACACAAGCTACCTCGACAAAACTTCGTGCACCATCCAGGACCAAACGCACTACAAATCTGTCTTGACGGGGTGTCTGTAAATGTTGTAACTAGCCATAACGACTAGTAACGACCAGAAACGAGCAGTAACGAGCAATAACGACCTAGAACTAGACAGAACGAGCCAATAACGAGCCATAACGAGCCAAAAAAATATGATCTGTCCATACATTAATTTACAAGCGCAGTTCCCGCCAATCCTGGAAATCCCGCCCTCTACGGCATGTTTGGACATGGTGCGGCCCGTTACCAGTAACGAGCTGCAGCGTGGCAATTACGGTCAATAACGACCAGAAACAAGCAGTATCGAGCAATAACGAGCAATAAGGGGCCAGAACAAGATAGAACGAGCCAATAAGGGGCAATAAAGAGCCCCCAAAATATGATCTTTTCCCCAATGGATTACTCATGCTAAGGGACAGAGAAGAAATTATATGACGGGAGGGCTGATGTTTTTCAACATGACGCTGAGGACAAAATAGTGAATTGTGAACTTCAAACGTGTTTCTATGAAAAATAGTAACATACATCAATTTACGTGCTCAAAAAACCATACCGTGAAACTTTTAAAGAATAGCTTTATCCTTTGAAAATAATCAAAATAAAATCAAATAAAGTAAACAGTTGCACAAAAACCCTCCCTTCCCACCCCAAGGGACTGATTTCTTTTCCCTGTGGTTTTGTAAGGGAAAAATTGTTTCTAGTTTATCCCTGGATTACCATGTGAAGTGAGGTTGTACTTTCGGCCCGAAATTCACATATCAATTTTAAATCCCACATCTTCACTTCAAAACACCACATTGTATTTGACAAACATTTACAAATGCAAAGACATAGTCAGTATTGTATCGCATAAAGAGTCCATGCTTTTCTCACAGATTGCCATATAGTAGCTCAACAGCTTGAGTAAAATTAGAGAAAAATCATATTTCATGCACACACATGCACTTCTTACCTCCAAATTTTTATAAAGTACATATATCAGTTATCAAACATATACAAATGTAGGGATATCGCTTGTTTTGTTGGGGAATTTATCAATGGTTTGTCCAACAGACTCCGGATTTAATTTTTAAAATGGGGCCCTCCCCTCATAATCTTTCTCCAGTCCCTTACCTTGATTGCCGGTCAGAGTTCAGGCAAATGTGGTTTCATGAATGCAAAACGGATACTACGCGCGCTCAAGTTTAAAAGCTCTCTGGGAATTGACCCTTCTGTCTTTTTTATATCAACAATACCTAAATGAATGTGAATTTTTCTTTTTATTCGAAAAATGTTTATCAGGCTTCACTCGTACGCCACGTGTTTACTGAGCACTGCCGCAGAGGTTTCGAGATTGTACAAAGCATGTCGTAGAGGGCAGGATTTCAAGGACAGGCGGGAAGTGCGGTTGTAGTTCACTTTATGGACAGATCATTTTTATTTTGCTCTTTATTGCTCGTTATTGGCTCGTACTTTCTATTTCTAGCTCGTTATTGCTTACTCTAAGAGCACTGTTGCAGAAGTTTTTGGCAATACCAAACGTCATAGAGGGCGTGGTTTCTAAGTTTGGCGGGAACTGCGCTTTTAGTTTAATTTAGGGACAGATCAAATTTTTTTGGCTCGTTACGGATCGTTATTGGCTCGTTCTGTCTAGTTCTAGGTCGTTATTGCTCGTTACTGCTCGTTTCTGGTCGTTACTGATCGTTATGGCTAGTTACCACATTTACAGACACCCGTCTTGACGTTATCATCTCCTTACATGGTAATCGGCATACCGTATTTTTTAGCAAAGGAGACACAGAATACGTCGGAGTATTCAGTTTCAAAACGTATTACATTGTGTGATGTTGTCAAAAAAAGGTAGTGTTACTGCAGTGGTATAAATTACAAAACACAAAAGTTCAAATCAGTTTATTTTGGACTGGCTTTACCCAACATTTCATATTGTTTCTTATGCCAGATTTGACCACGTACTTAATGGCGACCCCTTTACATGCAAATTTTGTGTCAAATGGTGTGTTCTCCTGGAAAAACAAACGTACGATTTCTATATGAAGGAGGCGAAATTTGCCCTCAAAACTCGAAACCACCCCTAGGGTGTACCTAGCTATTTTGAACGAGCTTCTCGAATCTGCAGCTCTATTTCGAAATGATGGTCTGGTTTTCTCAGCTCAAGGATAAGTGTTCTCCATCGCTGTGGGCATTACTATTCTCAACTGGGGGTACAGTTTCCAGTCGTAATGTTTTTCATTGTGTCCGGGATATAAAACCTTTCCTTTTCAAACTTTCACTTTGATTAACACTAGTCCACATCTTGTCAGTGATTAAACATGTTTCAAGTTTAAATGTTAAATTCTGGTCTCGAGCCCTCCTGTTCGACCAAACTGAAATTACACCTCCCACTTTGGCTCGTCCAGTGGGTGTAGCAAGGGTCGTGCCATCGCTTAGGAAACGGAGGGTGCATTAATTGTTGCATTTCGATGCACATTTTGATTATATTCAGAAGATTTTGTGGCAAAAACTCAGATAGAGAAGCATTTATATTCACATCTCACTTATTCATGACTGGCTGAGAGCAGCACTTCCATTAAGTTAGCATCATTACGCCATTTATTATGCCAAGAAAGATGAAGCCAAGACATTTTGCCCTCCCTGGTCTCAGCAAGAAATGGTTATACCTTACAGAGTTTTTTCCCACGGAATGAAAACAAATGTACTTGGGCTGAGGCCCAAGTACAATAATTTATTCATTTATATAAATTTATAATTTATTCTTGTACGTAGTTCCTCCCCCAGCAGCAGCTTCATCCAGTGTTTGCGGAGTTTTGTAATTTTTGCCTTACGCACTCCTTGAGTGTGTTGTTGAGCAATAAAGTAAGTAAAGTAAAGTAAGTATTAAAGCGACTAAATCCACACAAATAGTGTGATCAGATAACTGTGGCGACATTTCCGAGGCGCGAATTTTTTTTTTTTTTTGTCAGTCTGGTATTATTTCTCACTCACATCCATGGCAAGAAAGAAAAGTGATTTCAGATCCCTAATTATTTGTAATGGCCAGGCAGCTCGGAATAAATAAATCGGTCCTTGGAATCGCCGTTTTTAGTTTAGCAGATTTTGATTTTTTTCAGAAACATAAGAAACATGACGTATTTTCACCCATTTGGTTTGGTCTGTTATAGCATCTTTAGTCCAAAAAATCAAGTTTACAGCATTTATGTTTTCAACGGCCTTCAAATGTACAGTATTACGTTAAAATACACCATATAGTTGTGTTTCATTAATTTTAACCATCTTGACCTGATGGTGAAATATGGACTTGGCAGGAAAAGGGATACTGTACGATAGACCTGATCATGATTATTGACAATAGACACCTTCTAAAGGTTTTATTTCTTATATACTAAATGCCATATTACATATATTAGAAATCTAGCCATAATTCTAAAAACCCGCAGCCCGCAACCCGCAGCCCGCACTTTAGCAGATACCGCAAAATACATGTAAGCATACGTTCACAGAAAGTCTCTCTCTCTCTCTCTCTCTCTCTCTCTCTCTCTCTCTCTCTCTCTCTCTCAAACACACGCACATTGCAAAAACAATATAAATTCAACTTTGTGGCATCTACTATGCATTTCAGAATAATTATTGATAATTAATAGTAATTCATCACTTATTGTCATGATTTTATATGATTCACAAAAAGGATCAAAAACCTGCTGCATTTTATCTTGAAAATTGTTCAGTGAATATGATAGCAACACTCTGTATCTTGCCTACTGTAAAAATAATAAACAAATACAAGTTCAGAATAATTATTGATAATTAATAGTAATTCATCACTTATTGTCATGATTTTATATGATTCATAAAAAGGATCAAAAACCTGCTGCATTTATCTTGAAAATTGTTCAGTAAATATGATAGCAACACTCTGTATCTTGTCTACTGTAAAAATTATAAACAAATACAAGAGAAAAAAAAAAACATATGTGACCGATGGTATAAAGTGTATATCAATTATCAAATATCTATAAATGCACAGATGTTGTTAGTTTTATCGTTTATATTGGCAAAAAAAATTATCATATTTCTCAACATGCCAACTGAAAATTAATAGTTTAAACTATTATATTTTTTCACACTTAAAAATAATAAATCGTAATGATGAAATATTGATATCACATAACTGAGTTCGTATTTCATCCGGGTTGCGCTTCCTTTAGGAGGAGGAGGAGAACTCGATAAAAACGCTGTGTGTATGCAATTGTGTATGACATAATCGGCCGCCCGGCGCGCATATCCGGCCCTGAGGCCGGCTAGCGTTGAGTTCTCCTCCTCCTAAAGAACGCAACTCTGATGAATACTCGGTTATGTGATATCAATATTTCATAATTACGATTGATTATTCTTAATAATTATGAAAAAATATATTTGATATTTACAATTTATTATTTCCAATACTTATGAGAAAATATAATATTTTAAACTATTAATTTTTAGTTGGCCGGTGAGTTCTCTCATAGACGACAGTGTATTGTGAGTCAGCATTTCAGTGAAATTCAAAAATCCAATCTCTTGTCACAATCCTTTAATAACAACCCTAGTCTTATCAAATATTTTAATATGAATAATCAAGCATACATAAATCAGAGATTTACCTTTTTTTGTATTGGAAAAAAATTATTCAAAGTTTCATCAAAGATCAATCATAAAGCTAGTTCCAGCTCGCATAAATAGCCTGCAGAACTGGAGGCACAAAGCGAGGTCAACGTTCCAAATCATACATTGTATCAAATTTCCTTTTGTTCAACGCAACATTGTATCGATTCTGATACCTAAAATATCTCAAAATCAGACAGCGATCGACGATGTCTGTCTGAGCTGGCACTGCATCGAGTCTGGCACGGCAAAGCAATCGTAAATTGAAGATCGAGTTTACTGGGTGACTCGACGCATGGGACACGCGACCTGCCACGCGCCTCGTAATGCGTACTGGCCAATCACGCGCGTACGCGTGACCAGTGTTTCGATAACCTGTTCTAGGCCGTGGGCTAGAGGGAGTCTACGTGCACCCCAACAGGACAAACAAACCTGTATTTTTCAGAAGCCTTGGGATCCTTAGAATACGAAATGAAATTTTAACAGAAAAAATAGGGATGCAATAGCTGTTACGGTGGTGTTTTGAAGGTTACCGCAAAATCACGATTTTGCGACCAACATGCGTTTTCGTCAAATCTGTCTTAGTCATCTGCTGAGCTTATTTTTTATCATAATCTCACTTGTTTTGTGTCATTGGAAAGGCAATTTATTCTTCTTTAAGATCAATGTTGCAGCCGTGCAAATATATGTTCACAGTTGGCGTCTATCACTTTAACGCTCAAGCCTGACTGATACAAATTTCCTTGTGAGGGATACAAACGGAACGTTGATTTTTTTAATTTTGTTTGAGACACACTGATAATATTGTCAAAGAAAATATTCCACAGATTCGGTTGCAAGGTTTTCATATCTTCGGGTATAGATTTTTAGATGCTCAAAACCTTCACAGTCTTTATAACTTGCACAAAGTGCTAAATGATTTTTAATGAAAATTGAAAATTTTTATCCCTCAGAATTCACACAATGAATACCGGACATTTTGAATTCAAAATATAAATGTTGATAAATTTGATCTAAGTATTGTTTTTGTCGGACATGAATTTTCACCAGACTCTTGATTTTAATTCTGACTTCAAAAAGAGAAATAATAAACAAAAACTTTAAAACTTTCATTTCATGTGCCGCTTACGTCACAAATCCACTCCACTCCACGTCAGACACTTCACTCTCTGACCCTCAATGTTCCCCTTCTCCCGCTTTCTCACTCGCTCATACTCCAGTCAGAAATCGACTCTAATCAGGTTATATACTTTACAAAAATATAGAAAAGTGCAAATTCTGCAGAAAATCGAAGAAATTAGCGCATGAAAATATTATAAATTTAATGACATACAAATAAGGGGTTAGCGACTTCAATTTTGTTTTGCAAAAATCGCTTTAATTAACCATTTACCACCGGAACCTCCAACGGGGGTGCCGACAACTGATGGAATATTTAAACTTTCATCTCTCTCGCGAGACTGAAACGGGAGTTTAAAGAATCGCATTTTTTAGTCAAATTTCGGGATTTTTATCACACAATTTGTATACCACCATATTTCTGAAATTGTAGAGAACCTGGAGCCTCAAAATCACGCCGTTCTTCAACCTATAGCGAGAGAACGGGCAAAATAAGGAACGAGATTACAATCGTGCAACCTGAAAAGATTTTACTATATAGGAGTAAAGATATAAGAATTTGATTATTTAGAAAAAAGAAAAACCAAAGTGACTTTCACGGAAAGTCAAAAAGCGCAACGGCATCGTACTTGAAGCTGAGTGCACATACTGCCGGCCGCGTTTCACTCGTTTCTAAACGTATCCTATCTCAATTAACAAAAATGGAAGCGGCCAATGAATATGACGTGAGCTTTATTCTTAATTCCACATTAAAAGAATCAGAATCAATAAAAGCTTTCCTTAAATTAAAATCATGGAAATCCCCAGGTGTGGATGGTATTTTAAATGAAATGCTAGAATATGGCGGTTCTTCCACACTTACTCCACTGTGTTCATTATTTAATGTCATCCTTAAATCAGGAAAATTTCCAAATGTTTAGAAAAAAAACATATTTTGTCCCTGTGTTCAAATCAGGTGATACATGTGATCCATCAAATTACAGAGGGATTTCTATAAATAGTTGCCTTGCAAAACTATTTACCAGGGTGTGGGACATGAAAATGTCTTTCTAAAAGTGTTTTAAACAACGTTTTAAAGACCTAGACTTTCATACATGGCACGGTCTTGTAAGCAATTTCAACAGGCTTGCATCTTATTCATTGTACAAGACATCGCTTTGTATAGAAAAATATTTGTATATCTCAACGAAACCCGTCTATAAAATGGCATTGACATAATTCTGTATATCATCCTACTCATTAAATTTATAAAAGGACGACATGAGGGTCGTACAAGAGATGAAAGGGTGTGTTCCTGTGACAATCAAACTTTAGAAAATGAATTCCATTTCTGTTTGTTTGCCCTCTGTATATTGATATTCGGAAAAAATATAACCCTAATCTACCATGTTCTACCTACAGTAGAGAAATTCATACACTTGTTACAAATAAATCGAAAAGATGTTATCTGTAATCTCAGTAAATTTATATATTTTGCTTACAAAAGAAGACATGAAGTCCTTTCTTTGTAATTGTACTGCTTTTCTTTCCATTTATAGTAATGTACCTTTGACCAAATGTTTACTCTGAGTTCTAACTATGGCACACAGGGCCGGTGGAATATAGTGCAAATAAAGAATTATTATTATTATTATTATTATTATTATTATTATTATTATTATTATTCAATGTAATTCTTAGATCAGGAACATTTCCAAATGCTTAGAAAAAAGCATATTTGGTCCCTTGTGTTCAAATCAGGTGATCTGTGATCCATCAAATTACAGAAGGATTTCTATAAATAGTTGCCTTGCAAAACTGTTTACCCCTGTGTTGAATAACAGGCATATTAACTTTCCCAATAGCAATGGTATTCTTTCTCCATTTCAGTCTGGTTTCAGAGCAAAGAAGAGAACTGCAGAAAATCTTTTAATTTTGCGTTTCGCCATAGATCAGCATGTCCATGTGAAATTTTCTCAGTCAAGCTGTAGTTACAGTCAAAGGTATCTTTATTGTTGTTTTGTAGACTTTCAGGAAGCATTTGACAGAGTTTTGCGTACAGGTTTACTTTGGAAATTACAGAAATATGGCATTAATGGTAATTTTTATAGCTTAATTAAGTCCATGTACAACAACATTAAGTATTATGAGAAAAGTAACTACTGCTTTACTGAAGAGTTTTACTCCAAGTTAGGAGTTAAGCTAGGGTGTAATTTAAGTCCAACTTTGTGTAATATTTTTATAAATGATCTTTCCACTACATCTGGTTCCAGTGAGAACTGTCCTATCAAGCTTGGTAAATTCCTAATCAGTTGTCTAATGTATGCTGATGATCTTTTATTGATTTCAGAATCTGAAACAGGCTTACAAAGCTGTTAAGATAAACTTCATAGTTTTTGTCGTGAATTGAAATTATCTATTAACATTAAGAAAACAAAAGTTATTGTTTTCAACAAAAGTAATCATCTTATAAAAAGGAGTTACACTCACTTACAATGGAGTTACTCTTGACTTAGTGAAAGAGTACTGTTACCTTGGTTTTGTCATTACCCCAAATGGTAAAATAAAAGGAAATTTTCGCAATCTTAAATTGAAGGCAATGAAAGCTCTTTTCAGCCTTCGTTAAAGAGCCTTCAAAATGGTCCACTTTCTGTAAAAGTTGCATTATCACTCTTTGATAGTTTAATTGTACCTATTATGACATATGGCGGCAAAATATGGGGACATGAAATTAATGCAAGTGTAACTTTCTCAATGATGTAGGTATACCTTATTATAGATTTATCCTTGGTGTCTTGAAACATGCAGCATCTGATGGTGTTGTTGGAGAGCTAGGTAGATATCCAACTCACTTTATGGTGATAAAGCACATGCTCAAATACTGGCATAGATTGGTTTTATCAGATGACATCTTACTGAGGTCTGCTTATACATCCTCTAGGTTGAATTCAGATTGGTACAATTATAGACAAAGCATATTGAACTCTTACAGTGGGAGTGATATGTGGACTTCTATTTGCAATATCAATTCCACAGTTAATAATGTATAAGATAGTTTATGTGAAATTTATGAACAAACATGGCTGAGAAATATTCATAATGATACAAGGAAGTGTGGAATGCATAAGAATAAGCTCCGAACTTATGAACTATTTAAGACAAATTTTGAAATTGAAAGTTACTTGTTAGATATAAAGTCTTTTACCCATAGGAGGTGGCTAACGAAACTTAGCATTTCGGATCACACCTTCAAATAGAATTGGGTAACAGGTCAATTCCAAAAGTTCCTGCAAATGAAAGATTCTGCAAATATTGAAAGACTTTATTGAGGATGAATTTCACTTTTTAATAGAATGTCCAAAACACTGAACTTATCGAGATATTGTTTCCATCCACAAGTTTGTATAATCCTGGCTTTCTTGATTTGAATGACAGAGTAAAGTTCATGTATATCTGTACTCACACAGATAAACTACCTCTTGTCAAATTTATTTCTTGTACTTTAGTTCCTCCCCAGCAGCAGCTTCGTCCAGTGTTTGTTGAAGTCTGCATCTTTTTGTAATTTTTGCCGTACCACACTCCCTGAGTGTGTTGTTGAGCAATAAAGTAAAGTATTAATAATTATTAGAAAATAATAGGGTCATGAATTTAGAGGCAGGCCACTACTTCTTATGCAAAAGTTTGGAGGAGAGTCACCATTTTCCACGCAACCAGTTAATACTTAACCCTTTGAGCGCCAAAGTCAATTTTTGTCAAATGTGTGAAATATAGCAAAAATACTTTTCAAATCCTGACATTTCTTTGTATTTTTTTGACAAAATTTTGTTCACAAATCGCAGTCATTGCAGATTAATATCAATTTAGTCCAAAATTATAAAAAAGTACAGAAACAATCCTAAAAATAGGGAAAATTCTGCATCAAAATTTTGGTGGGAAAAATTACAGCACTCAAAGGGTTAACCGCACCACCCTGCTTCTATTAATTCTGTCCCTACCCTATGTTACCAATCTAGCATGTCTGTGAAGCCGTCTCGACATGACAAACGTATTCTATAAGAATATCGGACAATATTTCTAACTGTACAATTATTTTATTGTTGGAGGTTTTTTTCTGTCGATTATCACAGACAAATCTAAAAGATTTTCGAAAATGTCCTTCATTAATGCTATCAGTATCTGTAAAATTATTTTGTAGGAGTTTCGACTGTTTGAAATATTATAATTTTTGTGGTTTTGAGAACGTCTTGATAATGGGCCCCCACAAAACACAGTCCGCTCTTCAAGCATGAGCACCATAAACTTTTGCAAATTGCCGAACGAGTTGCCTCATGTAACTTTTCCGGTCGCGTCGCCTGACTGCGTTGCTACCCCGTTGCTCGTCGCATTGCTAAGCGAGTTGCCTCGTGTAACTCGAACTCTATTTGCGTTTGCTTCGCCGCAAGCTCGATGTTCATACATGCCATACATGCTTGTTCACATTGGCACCCCAACTGAAATTTGGGCCGACGCAAAATAATTGTCCTTTTGGGATTAAATTTGGTCCAGTGTCCACACTTACCGGTACCAGAATTAGGGCCGACGTAACTTTCCCTTCCTTTGTGGCGTATTTGAATAAGGGCACGCTGTTTCTACTGTTCATGATTTTCCTGCGTTTTTACGCACAAGAAGGGCAAATATGACTACACTCACCCTTTTAATCATCGGAGAGATCTTCACTATTTATTGGATGAGCATATGGTATATATAAGACCGCGGTGGATAAATAAACCAGTGCGCGACATTTTTTAAAGGCCTCTCTAGTCTATTACGTGCACTGTGGAATCGAATGACATGGTCTCGTTTGCCGAACAAAGGTTGGTGGGAAGTTCTGCGTACATGGGATGATATAAAATGTAAAGACTGGATTGAAAACTTTCGATAGGTGTAAACTTTAGTTTCAAACGTCGTTTGTTTTGTGCGAATAGGGTGACTAGTTGAACTTCGATCCATGGCGGAGGCCTGGTCAACTGGGACCAGGGCCGTCGGACCAAATTTTGCGTCGGCCCTGAACCCCCCCTTCTTACCGGGACCAAACTGTGTCGGCCCAGGGCCGACTCAGCGTGTCCACATTGGTTTTTTACGTCGGCCCCGGCCCAGGTCCGGACCTAGGCCGACGCAAAGTCGTCAATCTGAACAGGCGGAGGCCGCCTGTTCAGATTGACGACTTTGGTTTTGACTTAGGTCCGGACCTGGGCCGGGCCGACGTAAAAAACCAATGTGGACACGCTGAGTCGGCCCTGGGGGGTTCAGGGCCGACGCAAAATTTGGTCCGACGCAAATCGCAACAGGCTGTGTTGAATTTTGGCAGCGCATACTTTGTTCTTTTCTGCAAATAGTATCAACAACGACAACAACAATAAAAAAAAACAACAACAACAAATTTACTTAGTCCAAATATATTTTTATTTTTCTTCATTTTTAAATATTTAATCATCATCATCGTCATCATCTGAGATCGAATCTCCTATGGTTACTACTAGATAATAAAAAATTCGCAGGTCACACACTGTCGCCCCAGATTATTCGGCCCGCCATTCACGAATACCAGATAGCAAAAGGATGTGGTTTTTGGTCCCTGCGTTCTCTGTACGGTCAAGAACACGGTGGTGCACGAATTAGATGCTAAAAATTCATATTTTTCACGAAAAATGCGATTCCATCGACGGAACAAATTATCTAACAAAACGGTATTTTCTAGGACAGAACTTTAAGATGCTCTCTCTTGAGAGTCGTAGAGGTAACATCGATTATCTTGATCGGATTAAAACATTTTCTATAAGGTAACATTAATGCCGATTTCTCCGTCCCCGGGCCGTTGGACGCTCGAGTCTTTGGCTGACGTATCCCCCGGCACTCACAAATTACAAATGGTCGTCAGTTTCGCGTGTCCAGTGCACCTAGTAGCCATTATGATTTACTCAAAATACTAAATAGTATTCTAAATATGACGGGAAAAATCCAAAATATACGTGAATCAGTGTAAATACAGTCAACAGTGACCACGCTATGTCGGTGAGGTGAGTCACCCCCTGATGGCGTTCAATTCTTGCCAAAATTTTGGGTTTGTTTGATAAAAGATGAAAATCGGGCGAAAGTTATTAAATCCACGATCCTCCCGGGTTTAGATACTGAAAAGGTCACTTATACCTGTCCACAATTATTATATTCCTTTGAAGAACTTTCACTAGAGCATGCGTGGAAATCGCGCATAGCTAGCTCGCTGCATCTGCCCATGTGTCCGTCGTCCGGCCAGGGACCGTGATAAGCATGACATGTACGAAAGAGAAAAAAACGCCTTCCAAGAAATCAGTTTTGGGACTCTAATTCTATAAATGCCTATCAAGTATGCATGGCATGGTAAGCCCGCTGTGCAAGACTCTGGGTGGGTTTTTACTTATGAGGGGAAAGTTGTATCGGCGCTTCGTCAGTGACCCGTTGACCTGATGAGGGAGAGGTAGAATTATGTAAAATGTGTTCAGTGTTTCGGCACGCGCAACGCGAAGCTTGGGGCTGGGCCGGTCGGGCATGGATATCATACTCATACATTGTTGTACAAGCATTATTCTGCCGTCCGAGTCGTGCAATAAACCGTACTTCTCTTCGCTAGTCGGCTTTCGTACAACTACTGGAGTTGTAAAATTGCGAGAAAAAAATGTCGCAAACAGCTAAGTTTGTAACTTGAAATACTAGATTCATGAATGAATACAAATGAATGCAGGCAAAAATCAATAGAGGAAATTTTGTTCAATGCTGTATCATTGATTTCGGAAATAAACTGATGTATCCAGAAATAAGCTTACCAAGTTTGCATTTACTTGAATATGAGAAGGGTGTCTATATTTTATCTGTTGCTTGGTATGCTTTTCGCAAAACTGGTGCAGAATGAATGAATGAATGTCAAGATGTGGACGTTTTAAAATTGAGGGAAAATTCCAAAGTCTCCAACTATTTCTGTAAATTTGAAACAAAATACACAACAATCATAAATGGCTTAGGGACGGACCATTAGATCTTGGGAGGGGGGTGGTCAAAAACAGAAAAAAAAATTTTCAGAGCAAAAAGTTAGGAAAAAAAAATCTTCAAACTAGTTTGCAAAATAAAAAAAAAATAAATCAGAAGACAAAGGCGTAAAAAAAAAATCTGCAAAAGTCTTTAAAATTTTGAATTTTTTTTAGATTTTACCGACAGAAAGCAACTTTCTGTATTTTTTAGTACATCCTCCAGGCACATTTTTAATTGTAATTTATACATTTAGAGTGACTGTATCCCTTATACTGGAAGTTGTGATTATCTTAGCTTTTCAGGACTTTTGTATTCTGATCACTTGAAAATTATGAAATTATAGAGCCTGTTTTCTACTTGTTTCCTGCGTACAAACCAAGCAGGTACACTAGGTAAAACATTGAAACTATGGTATGGTTGTCAAGACTGAAAGTTGTATTTGCCTTTTAAGATCAAGGTAAACAGATGCGGCCACATCAGTTTCATTTTTTTCACAGCATTTTATTGCAATGATGAATGCAAGAATGGGTGAACAAGTAGAAACACGTCAATAGTAATAAAACAACATATCAAGTCATTATGTATTATTTTGCTTTTAAAAAGGCATTTTCAATTCTTTTTTCTCAAAAAACAGCCTCAAAAAACAACAGCAACACATGGTTTAACATTCAACAATACACTACGTAGAATGCCATCTATCCAACAAATCCCAACACAAAAACACACAAAAAGGTTGAACTTTGAAAGTTTCTCGATAGCAAATACTGAATAAATCTGCATGAATAATCGTTTTTGTGTAGCAAATTTCAAAGAAATTGGACAAGCCCTTTCAGAGAATACAGATTTTTTGACCATGAATGGCATAAATTGTCCTAAAAAGACAAATATTGAAATTTCAACACATCTATACACATCCAATCAATTTGGACATGCTGCTACAGCGAAATAGATGTTTTGATCAAAAAAGTGCATCAATTGCTCTAAAAACACCCCCCTCCTGACCTCCCCCCACAAAAATACTCCCCAAGTGCCACCAAATAACACCATTTTAATCTCTTTTTTTCAAAAGCTCCAACAGCAGGAGGGGGAAACCCCCTCCTGACCACCCCCCCCCGCAAAAATACTCCCCAAGTGCCACCAAATAACACCATTTTAATCTCTATTTTTCAAAAGCTCCAACAGCAGGAGGGGGACACCCCCCCTCCTGACCTCCCCCCGCAAAAATACTCCCCAAGTGCCACCAAATAACACCATTTTAATCTCTATTTTTCAAAAGCTCCAATGGCAGGAGGGGGACACCCCCTCCTGACCACTCCCCGCAAAAATACTCCCCAAGTGCCATCAAATAACACCATTTAAATCTCTATTTTTCAAAAGTTCCAACGGCAGGAGGGGGACACCCCCTCCTGGCCTCCCCCCGCAAAAATACTCCCCAAGTGCCACCAAATAACACCATTTTAATCTCTATTTTTCAAAAGCTCCAACAGCAGGAGGGGGACCACCCCCCTCCTTACCCCCCCCCGCAAAAATACTCCCCAAGTGCCACCAATAACACCATTTTAATCTCTATTTTTCAAAAGCTCCAACAGCAGCAGGGGGACACCCCTCTCCTGACCCCCCCCCCCCCCGTGACCGCTTCGTGGCCGCTTGTGGTGCTTGGCACCACATCTTTGCCCTCTTTATCTTCAGACAGCGACGAACTAAAAAAAAAAATTATAAATCTGAAAATTTACTCTGAAAAAAAAAATTTGCACAGCTAATCTCAATTGGAAAAAAAAAAATTTCAGAAATTTACAATAGCAAAAAAAAATTTTCCAATTTCATTGTGACCACCCCCCCTCCCAAGATCTAATGGTCCATCCCTTAGATCATGTCATGGTCGCGGAGCTAATTTTGTGAAACGGTTTACCCTCAATTGCTGTTTTGGAAATATGCAAATTTTAGTCAACTTGCTCTCTTTTTTCAGGCGGGATAACCATTTTGTGAGATATGTTGCAGATAAAAAGTGACTCGCGAACCAACTTTATTATTTACAAAGAAAACTGAAAGTATATGCATTTTCTTTTTGGATATCGAATTTCACCTCTAGGCCCCTAACCCATCATGTCAATGCACTTCAGCAATTTTGGATCTGACATTTCTCAATCATTTTGGTAGCGCATAAAGCTCTTGCACAATATACTAGTAATCGGGAACTATTTCATTCAGCAGGGTTCTGCGAAGCATTTTGTGAATACCGGTAATATAATTTACTAATTGACATGAGAACTTGTTCCGTATGACAAACGGTATTCCAATGAGCTGCGTGTATTACATGGAACAAGAAATCCTGAATATCGAACTCATCAAAACTGCATGACTAAATTCATAGTCATACCAGCAATAGAATACAAATAATTAAGTAAAATGTGGGCTCAAGGTGCCATTTTGAAGCATAAGCACCGCCGTAGTTGATAGAAAAAGCGCCATCAACTACGGCGGTGCCTGTGTTTTGAAGTACTTCATAGATAGACAACAGCATCGTCACGATCGATCTTGCAGTCAAAATCACAGGCGTGATGTGAACTTGATAGTTTTAATAGTGTAGAGTTCATGCTGTGAATTGATGCTACATTTCGACGTTCTCATACGTAAAGTCTACGTATCAGAACGTAGGAACGAAGCATAGGAATTAGGGAGCGTTCAGTTTTTACGGCCTGGGGGGCGGCAAAATCTTGTCGGCGGTGTTCAAAAAAATATAGATCCCCCCCCCCTGCATTTTTCGTGAAAAAAAGATGACCCCCCTTTGTCAGATGAAAAAATTTGATGACCCCCCCCCCCCCCCCCCCGCTGAAAAATAACCAAAACCCATATGTCAAATTTACCCGCATGGTTTGGATTTGAACTCCGGTACGCGGCACACTTTATTCGTGTAGCAGAGATGCCAGTGCACAAACTTCTCAGCCACATCCATTGAAACGTCTGTTAATTAGGACGACTGTAAGGCAATTTTTAACTTCATTTCCATAGACAACTTATGTCCATGGACATTGTATAAAGTAAACTTTATTGGAGTGGTTCGCCAAAGGCAGCCCTCTGGTTAAGAGGGTCATGGGCCATAACGTAAAGTCAACTTTATTCTAGTGGGCCACCAAAGGTGGCCCGCCGGTAAAGAGGGTCGATCATGGCTATTGCATAAAGTAAACTTTACTGGACAGGGCTGCTGAAGGCGTGCGGCCATTAAGATTGCCGTGGGGTATTACATAAAGTATAATATATTATGCGGCCCGCCGGTAAAGAGGGTTGATCATGGCCATCGCATGAAGTAAACCTAGTTGGAGTGGGCCGCCAAAGGCGTCTGCCCGTTAAGAGGGTCATGGGTAATACATAATGTATATTTATTGTAGTGGGCTGCCGAAGGCGGCCCGCCGGTAAAGAGCGTCGATCATGGCCATGGCATAAAGTGAACTTTATTGTTAGTATTATGTTTTTGAAAATGTGGTGACCCCCCCTTTCCTACCAGTGAAAAAGCGATGACCCCCCCCTTTGCGGATTCCAAAATTACGATGACCCCCCGTGGATTTTGCCGCCCCCCGGTCGTAAAAACTGAACGGTCCCTTACATGTAACTCTAAACTGTAAACTACCCCTCCATATTACGCCTGTGTTAAAAATATATAACAAAAAAGATAGATTGACCTATCTTTCCAATGCGAAAAGCGGCCTTCGCCGAGTATTGAACCACAAGTGACTTCGTTTTCAATGCTACGACGAGCCAGGCTACGGACGGTCATTTTGCACTGTCATACGATCTCAACACGCCCGCTTTAGTGAAGAAATACGTGAGGAAAATCACTTTCTCCGGCGCACACGGTGAGTTTTTTGCCTCGCGAGGCAAAAATATCAAAGACGTTGGATATTTTGCTCAACTGCTCGCAAGGACAAAAGAATCGACCGCACACGAGAGAAAATAGCTGAGCAAACAGCCTCGAACGAAATTTTGCACAGCTAATTTCTCTCGTGTGGAATCGGACGTTGCTACTATATTGCCACACAAAAAATAATAGCTGTGTCTTGACATGACACTGAAACAGTCCACACTTATGATGACGATGATGATGATGCTGATGACGACGACGACGTATATATGGACAATTCTTGCTTCGCTAATCAACCTCCACGGCCATTATCTTTTTGTTGTATTTTTTCACATCAAAATTCAAATTCAGAAACTCAGAATCATAGATGATGGTCATAGACTGGGCAAGATATCTTAGCTGCAACATTGTCTCCTGGTTGACGCGTAAAGTACAAATAAATGGCACAAGATCACTAAGATAGTTCGGAAGAAAAATAGTGCAGACCTTGAAGTTTTGATATCTGCATGGATGCTTGTTTAGTTTGAGCTTTAACGTCAAGAATTTTTGTAAAGATATTTTTCTGCCTGAATCAAAATGCAGACTGTTGTGAATAATGGCTGAAGCATTTGGTGGTAATATGAGGAGTTCTAGGGCTAATAGAAATCATAACAATAAGCCTGAAATTTGTCAAAAACACCACTGAGGGCGCTATTTTCATTGCTATCTCAAAATTTCCGTGGACTTGCCCACACGAAAAATTAATCAGTAGTTAAGCTGACATTGACCTAACACCTGTTAAGAGGATTCGTGCCGCTGAATGTTTTTAAAATAGGAAAATCGAGCTCAACGCTACTGTGGTGGCCTATGGAAATGAATTAGTGGTCTTGTGCCAAATGTCGCCAACAGACTACATAATGGATGATATAGATGTGTCGTGCACGAGTGTCAAGTTACAGCAGTGTCAGTGATTATGATTACGGATTACCTCAAATATCTATAGTCATAAGTATGCTTGAATTCGCTTGTATAACATACAACTCTTTCTTTCATAGGATCTTCTTTCATATTGGCATTTCCATCTAAAGTCGCCGATATTTGTGATTCTACCGGCAGTACCAGACTCGGAACGCGTGCATAGAACATGACCAAAATACATTAGCGAGATACTGAACTACGCGCCATCTCTTTTTGGCGTACAAGTCTTCTTTGACGAAATTCCCTGGAGGTGGTAGAATCACATCCGATTTAACAGCCACAGTTCAACCAGACAGTGAAGCGGAAGACACGGTCTGAGCGTTTGGTTCAACCGACACTCGCTCTTCACTACAGTGCTAGCTACTGCATGCACTGGTAGTCGTCTTGAACACGGTCCCTCCACAAAACGGGACCGTGTCTTGACACTGTAAATATTCGCGCCTTTTATATGCGGCCCGATGCGCAGGTAAATAATGTGCACCCAAAGTTTCTACGGTGATTTTGCGTGGTGAGAAAAACGTAGCATAAGGTAACGTTCAGTTTTTACGGCCGGGGGAGGCCCCGGCAAAATCCAGGGGGGGGGGTTCATCATAATTTTGGAATCCGCAAAGGGGGGGGGGTCATCGCTTTTTCACTGGTAGGAAAGGGGGGGTCACCACATTTCAAAACATAATACCAACAATAAAGTTCACTTTATGCCATGGCCATGATCGACCCTCTTTACCGGCGGGCCGCCTTCGGCGGCCCACTACAATAAATATACATTATGTATTACCCATGACCCTCTTAACGGGCAGACGCCTTTGGCGGCCCACTCCAATTAGGTTTACTTCATGCAATGGCCATGATTGACCCTCTTTACCGGCGGGCCGCCTGCGGCGGCCCACTACAATAAATTGACTTTATGTAATACCACACGGCAATCTTACCGTAAAATTCCCAATTGAAGCCGCGGCTTGTATTAGAAACATTTTTGAGGGACCCCTGGGATCACGCACTGAATAATGGTAAGGCCGCGCGCCTTCAGCGGCCCTGTCCAGTAAAGTCTACTTTATGCAATAGCCATGATTGACCCTCTTTACCGGCGTGCCACCTTTGGTGGCCCACTAGAATAAAGTTGACTTTACGTAAAGTAAAGTAAAGTAAGCCTTTATTGAAATCGTATCCCAGTTGGGATCTTGATCATAAAGTACAATAAAGGTTTTGCAAAAAACAACAATGAAAGAGTATATATAATATATATATAAAATATAAATATCTATACATGAGGTCAACATATTAAAGGTTCATAAATAGTTTACTTTGTCTTTTTCATTTTGTCTTGTCTGAGTTTAAACATGTATGTATGTACGTAATGGCCCATGACCCTCTTAACCAAGGGCTGCCTTTGGCGAACCACTCCAATAAAGTTTACTTTATACAATGTCCATGGACATGAGTTGTCTATGGAAATGAAGTTAAAAATTGCCTTACAGTCGTCCTAATTAACAGACGTTCAATGGATGTGGCTGAGAAGTTTGTGCACTGGCATCGAATAAAGTGCGCCGCGTACCGGAGTTCAAATCCAAACCATGCGGGTAAATTTGACATATGGGTTTTGGTTATTTTTCAGGGGGGGGGGGGTCATCAATTTTTTTTCGTCTGACAAAGGGGGGGTCATCTTTTTTTCACAAAAAATGCAGGGGGGTCTCTATTTTTTGAACACTGGCGACAAGATTTTGCCGGCCCCCCCCCAGGCCGTAAAAACTGAACGCTCCCTAAGTGGCTGAAGTGAAATGCACGAGCATAATAACACACATTGTCAAATGTCCCCGAAACAAAAAAACAAAAGACAGTCACGACTGTACCGCCTTCTGTAAAGAGGGCACCAAACATCGACTATTGCATTATGGGTAAAGCCACCATTTTGTGTGCCTGTTTCTTTCATCGTTGCAATCGAGGTCAACCGCGATCGTGATCGTCAATATTCTTAATCTAAAATCTATCCATTTGCATTGTTGATAGTAGAGGACGCGAACAGATGGCATACGGAGTGCCTTCAGCGATTTTGTTAGGTAAGCATTCTATTTCACGAGCTGAACGTAAACCGAAGACAGTGAAGACTGTGTGGTCCACTCACTTTCTTCAAAAAGATAACAAAAATTCCGAACATTCCGTCGGATATTACGTTCAAAAGTTAAAGTTGCTGGTTTGGAAATCAACTTCATACCTTGAAACAGGATGATTTGATATACTGTCATTAGAGCTGCAGGGTCAATTTGGCACAAAATATTTTCACGAGTCTCTATAGTCCAGAGTTCATAATCATTATGGACGCCTCTCGCTGTCACCACTAGCCCTGCGTACGATGCTGTGTGTTCCGCTACAGCTAACCGCCCCGCTCACCACAGCCCTGCAAAGACCCGTACGTAGAGTTGGTGACTTCAAATCCATTTTTGGACTTGACGTAAAAAGCCAAATTACTGCCGAAATTCAGCGTTCTTGGGCCAAAGTCGTATCCCTGCCTACCTCAACAACTCGATCGCTTCCAAAAATGCCAGTCTTTTATTCACTTTTCGTAAATAACCGTCGATGTAGGCAACTCTCTCGCTAGCCCTGCGTACGATGCTGTGTGTTAGCTGTAGCGGCCAACACACAGCACCGTACGCAGGGCTAGCGAGAGAGTTGCCTACATCGACGGTTATTTACAGGTGAATAAAAGACTGGCATTTTTGGAAGCGATCAAGCAGTTGAGGCAGGCAGGGATACGACTTGTGCCCAAGAACGCTGAATTCGGCAGTAATTTGGCTTTTTACGTCAAGTCCAAAAATGGATTTGAAGTCACCAACTCTACGTACGGGTCTTTGCAGGGCTGTGGTGAGCGGGGCGGTTAGCTGTAGCGGAACACACAGCATCGTACGCAGGGCTATGTCACCACTAACCTACACAATTGTAGCTCAACGTTTTCCTGCAAACTGCACAGTGTAGTTTTGTCCTCAGTCCTACCCTTGCAGTAGCTGCAAAATTGTAGCTCTACGGTGAGGCGGTCGGTGAGTTTTGGTTTTTGCGACCTCGCTCACCAGTAGAGCTACAATGCCGAAGGCCCTGAAGCATACAAAATAAGCACGCTGCACATGGCACGGCATTTTGATGTAAAATCCCATATATTTACTGCATTTGGTCATACTGATTTATCACTACTGAAGATTAAACACTATACTACACTAACCTTGTCGTGTATGGGGTTTGGTATTTGTTCAAATACGTCGATCGCGTTCCAAAAACATTTCTTGGAGCCGCCATTACCAACTTCCGGTAATGGCGGCTCCCAGAAACACGCTCAATGTTTATGGAACGCGATCGACGTGTCTGTGCTAATACCAAACCCCATAAACGACAAGGTTAGTGTAGTATAGTGTTAAGTCTTCAGTAGTGATAAATTGGTACGACCAAATGCAGTAAATATGTGGAATTTTACTTGAAAATGCCGCGTCATGTGTGGCGCGCTTATTTTGTATGCTACAGGGCCTTTGGCATTGTAGCTCTACTAGTGAGCGAGGTCGCAAAAACCAAAACTCACCGACCGCCTCACCGTAGAGCTACAATTTTGCAGCTACCCTTGCAGGGCCATGGAACTGCAGCAACCTCATTAAGTTACAAATGTACGCAGCTTGTGGATTCCCCGTTTTATCAAAATCGGGGTGCGATGAAGGTCAATGGCACAAATCTTCCATGGATTGGGAGCAGCATGGCCAGAGAGAATATACCTACTATTAGTGATGGACAGTGCATTTTCAAATGTCACTTATCTATGAACGTCCTGAAAGATAGTCAACAGGATTTGCAGAAGCCTTCCAATATGAATGCTTCTTGATCTAGCAACTTAATTGGCAACATCTCTGAGCATAAGACAGTACTTGTACAGTATGTCTGGAGCAATTACTCAGAGATGTCAGACATCAAATTTTTCACAAGCAGTCTTGGGTATGGCATACAAATGCTTTTGCACATGTATCCCATTATGACTGCCAGGCAACCACTCAGTGAATGTTTTCACGTGTACAGATGTTACTACCACTGACATAGTACTGGTACTGGTAATTTACTCTATAATGTACTGTAACTTCCTTGAGTTTAAAAGTATACTGTCACCTGTTCCAATTTTGCCACAGGTACCATGGAAAGAGAAAATCTAATCAATCACAGATTTTACGCGGCTGGCTGCTTTTTAAAAACAGCGCCCTCACATGGGCATTTTGAATACTGAGGACCCCCCTTTGACCATATATGGGCATATTTAGATTACAGGTGACTTTATACCTTTGATGAGGAGTCATAACTACTATGAGCTATTTTGAATGAATTATTCCATTGTCAATTTTAGATTTCATTTGAGATGTCATCTTGGTTATTAGATGAATCTGTTCCCTGTCAGTGGGAATATTTACAACATACGACTTTCTATTTGCAACTATTGATGTGTAGGCCTGCTAGCAGGAGTCTTGGTGATGTCAGTCCAAGGCAAAGAAACTGCAACCGTTGGTGTGAGCTATCATTACAACATCATGAGACGTGATTTCTTCAATCCAAGTAAGCACACCCTGTTTTATCTTGAAAGGTTTTAATTCCATTACCTGTATCCATGTACAATGAATCCATACTCCATATCATTGGTTTCATACATACAAGTTTCCAACTAATTCACTTATCTTCTTAAGCCCACAAAAAAAGTCAGTGCTCTGAGTGCCTGTTTTTCAAGCATCTCCCCGTCATGGAATAAGTATGTGTTTCGTAACTTCCATGTTGCTATTATCCGTGGTTTGTCCGCACTGTTTGTAACTAAGATCCTCAAAGTCTTTTTAAGAGAGTTCAGCGACTACAAGTAATAACTTTGAGTATTCCTTCCCTTGTTCATCTGCAGTACCAAGTAACTCAATTTACTTCAAATGCAGCCTGTCTGGCAAACCAGGACTTCCACAATGGTTAAAATACACACAAAAGACTGCCACCATGGACACTGCATATCTGTATGGTACCCCAACTGAAGCTGATGTCGGTAAAGTCTCTATTGAGGTCAGTATAAAATTCAACTTCTGAATGATTTTCTGTGAATGAACATGTGTGCATGATTGTTTGTTTGTGTTTATTTTGTCAATCAAAACAAACATATTTTTATTTGTTTAAATTGAATGATGGCGCTCTTTGTGAAACAACTTCCAGGCACTGAAGAAATGACATGCAAAGCTGAAGAAAAATCTTCAGCTCCAGTAACTGTAACTTTTTCAGTATTTTCAATCTGTACATCACCAACATTAACATGGTTTAAAGCATGTTAAAACACCCACTACATTTGATTGTCAACTTTGTGTATGAGTCCAAGGTGAATTATTATTGTTGGCTATTGATTTTAAATGTCAACAACACTGCTGCACCAAATCTTCTGTACTCTCTGTGTTCACAAGTGGAATCACAATACTCTGTATTTTCTCTGTATGGCCTGATAAACTATGATCTACCACAATGATTAGAACAAAATATTTCAAACAATGTTAGGACTAAATATTATTAGGACTGTGTATATCACCTAATTCTCAGTTTCCTAAATATTTGTATTCATTTATGCAAAGTATATTAATGAGCATTGTTTGAGTATGCAAATCAACTTATTTGTGTCATTATCATTGCAAAAAGTGAGCATTTTGTACAGTATATTCACAAATGCTTGTCTGGATGATCAGACACTATCGAAAATCAAAAGTCATCAACCTGTTGAGATTCAATTGTGAAATCTGTAGTTGGTTTGCCTTTTATGTCACTGTTATGTTGTGATAGGAAATTTCCCCCAATTTTCCACTTCAAGCAAAGCAATATAGCACCATGTGTATTCTTTCACAGATTGTGGCCTTTGACTCCGAAAGTTACGAAACGCAAAAGCAGGTGATGACAATAACTGTCATGGCAAATGAAAGTAAGTGGAAATATTTCCATCATTCTAGATTTTGAATAAATTTACGGTCATGTTCATGATCTGCTAAGTGACACACCAATAACCAATGATGTAAATATGCGTGTGTGAAGTGGCTTTGAGCAACATAGCAACATGTTGAACTTGCAGCCTAGCATTTGGAATCACTCGCCAATAACCTTTAACCCTTTCCTGCCAAGTCGGTGAAAATCCGCTTGAAATTCGGTGAGCCAGAATCTAAGCACTGGTGACCGTTATTCTACCAACCGGTGGAAATCGGGCCCTTTTTGGGTACCCCCTTTCCTGCCAAGTCGACGGCACTACGTTTGGCTATCCCCTGTGCGTTTAGGGGTCATCTGAGGAGAGGTTTTCTGACAAGGAACGCCTTTTCCCCTCGAAATGGGTTCGCAGGGAGTCGATAGACAGGGAAAGGTGCAGAAACCTGTCCGCCAGTCCCCACACCCGAGGGGGGCTGGTTTTTTTTACCGCTTTTTAGCGGACTTGGCAGGATAGCATGGTGACGTTTTCTGGCGGAGTTGGACGTACTTGGCTGCCTGGCACTATAGAGATTGCTGCCGAACTTGACCAACTCGGCAATGCTAATCTAGAAGGCTACCTCTTGCAAACGACTTGGCAGATATGCCGATGGTGCGAGACGAAAGTCACTTATTCAGTTGTGCGTGACTGAAAATGAGAACGTATTTTTGACGGGACGGCTCGACTTGTTCCTCCGATGGAACGGATATGAACGACTCGGAAATACCATTACAAACTGGTGTCCGACGTACTAAGCTGGGCTTCAGCTCTGCAAGTTCAAGCCAGGCAACGTCTTTCACCGCCTTGGCCGTGCCATTCAATGGACGTCGCTTTGGAGTTTTTATTTATTCCATCGTCCAGTATTGGCTCTGGTTTGCAGGCAAACGTATCCTCTTGCCGACGCATTGGTAACTACGTACGCTGTTTGTGTACAGAGAATTCAAAAGGTGACATAAGGTCAATGCTACGGGATACCGCCTGCAGTTAGCAGGGGCTGCTTTTGTTATGCAAACCAGCTAGCAGTACAATATGGCTGCCAGGCATGTGGACACGTCGATGGCTAGAACAATGGAAGCATATTGCGTTGCACCCGTGCATCGCAAAAGTGAACTGAAGACTTGGGTGTAGTGACTGGTTATCACTGGTTAGCTGCAGCCCAAGCCATGTCGGTACAAACCCGTACCTGACTGAGCACCACTCGATTAAGTCAGTAATGAACGGTAACACTCATAAACCAACTCCCAACTGAGCTGGCTAAACTACGTGGAGCTGTGCTTCAATGGCTCTGCCAATGTCGTTAATACAACGGCAAAAACGTAGTTTTTGTGCTACACTGCCAAGTCGTTGAAGGTACATATTCAATTGACCCTACCCTGGGGAAACAGGACAGGTTTGCCGGTGCTGCTGCACCCCTAGCACGACCTCAGGGTCTCTGACTAACAGACGAGTGAGGTGATGTTTGTGCCTAGCGGACGTGCCTAATACTGAAGGAGTTTTTTCCGAAAAATAAACATGAAACGGCAATAAAATGACGCACTCCCAGGGGCAACAAAGCCGGTGACCTCAATTTTTTTCTGCAGTAACCCTTGAGCTCCTTCCCCTGTCTACGGGCATGTAGAAATTATCGAAGTCTAACACGTGTAAGTACGGCTAAAACAACCCTGAAAATGGGCGATTTCTGCCAAAATGCCTGGCAGGATAACATGCAGGAGAGCCAATCTTTTGCAGGCACATATTATGGGGCGGTTTCTACTGACTTGGCAGGATAACGGACAAGGGTGCTCGGCAGGAAAAGGGTTAAAGGTAGAGAGGTGGAATCATGTGAACAAGACATGTTGAACTTATATGTACATGTAGCCGAGGAAGATTTAGGGGTTCTCTTCTAAAAATGTATGGAGCAAAGTAAAACCCAAGCCACCTTGACTGTAAATTAGATATATTTGAATGGTTATCATCGGATGTTGATGTAAAATAAATGTATCAAATTTTATGACTTAATCTTATGTATCTGACATCTGATGTGTGGAAACAGTGAAATTTTCTGTCAGTTGCTATCAGGCAATGGCACATATGTAAATCTTCCATCAGCAAGTCCTTCCAGTGAAATTGTCAGCGACAAGGTGCATTGAGATTTAGATAAAATTGACCAACTGTAAATGAAATAAATGATTTATTAATTTGATTTGTAGATCCAGATACTCACATCGTCACTGTCAATGTCACCAACAAAGACGTGGAAGATATGTACACATATGATTCTGCTGCAAATACGCAGTCTACCAACGCGCTTCTCAGTGCTGTGAAATCTATATGGCCACAAGCTGAAGACTTGACATTGGTCAGTCTAGTGTCATCCCTTGATGCAGGGGGTAGGGTACCTATTCCTGGACAACCAGCAGGGTAAGTGTGATGACTGTGACCACCATTGCTTGTTGCTTTTGTGTTCATTTGGTCGAGGTGTGTGCCCCCCTGTGACTCAAAATCACCAATTGATGAACTAATTGATATGCATTCAGAAGAAGTATGCACCCCCTGTTAATTCCACTTATCATACTGTTTTTGTGACGAAGGTTTGACTTGATAGGTAGTCTTTCAATCATGTATATTGTAGGATCTTCATAATCTTACAATCAGCAGCAATTTGATAACTGAGTAGTGTAATTGAAATCATGGGAGAAGACATGTGCAAACTTTGTGGGGTTTTACCAGATATCTGCACAAGAAACCGGTGCAGAAATGTACAGTGTGTTTGCTAAGTTTAGGGAATGCAGGTATATGCTTTGGAACAGGGAAGAATTTCTGATATCCCTTTTATAAAATTGTATTGATAAACTTAGGGGAACATCAGTAACATGATTTGAAAACCCCAGTAGAATTTACCGGGGTACCGACCTTAACAAAAACAATGTTGTAAAGTGTGGATGATATCCTCAATGCATGATGCAAATCAATGCATGATGTTTCAGCTAAACTTGTGAATACATTCATCAGTTTGCAAAAATCTACAATTGTTGATTGTGTCTCATCTTTTATAGAGTCGTGGTCCAAGTTGGTTCAGTGACACCATTTTCTGACACCATTGAGGCTGCAGCAGCGAACCCTTGTCAGGCTGACTTCATGGAGTTCAAGGACAAAGGATTTACTGTGGATTGGTGCTACTTTAAAGCTGTAAGTTATGTAAATTTTCTTATTTCAAGAAGTGTATTCTGAGGATTGCTGGATTAATGCACAGATAAACTTTTTTTGTTTTCAATCATTGTTATCCTTGGTAAAATACATTGCATTCAAGTGTCATAATGAAGGAAAACCCATGCTATACACTTTATGAGCCCCCAAGATTATCAATATTTCACATGTCCTGAGTATATTCCCTATGATTGAAGAAATCTATGATCCTTACAGTGAAGGAAGAACATGGAAGTGTTCAGGCACTGACAGTGAAAATATGTATTTAGGGATGTAGAAATATTTGGATACTGGTGGCAAAAATAAAAGCGCAGGCAATTACAAGTAGTATTATGTGCACATTAAGTTTGTGCAAAATGTCCTGATTTTTTATTAAAACTAAATTTTCACAGCCGGCAAATTTTAGCTGACAGCCAGTTGTTTTTGCTGGCTGCCAGCAATTTTCTACATCCCTATGTATAGTGTGTAGTGAAAAGTAACAACATTTGCAAGCATTTGTATTTACAATGATAGTATATTACTTATTACCGTTAAAGTCATTTTAATTTTATAAGACGCATCTGCATTATAAGTCGCACCTTCCTTTGATTGACTTGAGTAGGATGAAATCCTTAAATTTTAAAAAATGGTAAACATATGCATTATAAGTCGCACCCCTATTCCAGCACAGCTGTCACACTACCAGCCACCATTGAGGTCGGCTTTATTCATCAAAAGTTGAAACTTTGTTGTTCCTTGGGGTTCAATAAAATTGTTTCACTTCACATATTTCTTAACCATGGGCAACTACATCCTCCAAAAGAGAACTACAATAAGCAAACTTTTCTTTTAATTATCTTTTAAAGTTATTTATTCAATAAAGGCAAACTTCTATCAGTAGCCCCCCTACTCCTTGAAAAAAAATAATCTGAGAATTTCCATGTTATTAGTGGCACGCCTCCTTTAAAAATGCAAAAGGTACATATTATAAGTCGCACCCCATCTCTTGAGAAATAATTCTGGTTCAAAATTTGCAACATCATAATAAAAGACGCGTCTTATAAAATGACTTTAACGGTAAGTCAAATAGCACACAGAAGTGTGTTTCAATGTGCTGCCTCACATGTTATGAGGCTGTGATCTTCGTGTCGAAAAATTAAGCTTCACTCTCCACGTCATGTTTTCCATCTGTAGATGGTGAAGGAAGAAGGAGATGGTGGAGATGGCGATAAGCTGCCACCCCTCGTCCTTGGAGATGTGTACATCGCGCCGGCTTTGACGTCAGGAACGCGTGACCTCACAACGGAGTTCATCCTCATTGTCATAGTGCCACTTGTCCTAGCGATTATCCTGGCTCTACTGCTGAGTTACATCATGTGTGCACGCAGAGAAGGAGTGTAAGGGGCCATTACAGATATTTATAACACGTCTTTTCACCTAGGAGATCACAATGTCTTTGCTCCCGATATCAAGTTCGGCTGAAGAATTGGCATCATTAGACACATAATTAGAAACCAGGATAGGCGTATGCCATTGCATAAAAGTTTGAGTGTAAGGTGTGCAATAAATTGAATTGAAGATACTTGAGGTTTTAGAGTTGAGATATTCATCAAATGTACAATTTTGCTGTGTTAATGTTCCCATTAATACTGTAAATTAGATAGGCTGTCTTTTGTACAATAATAGCCATGAATCTCACTTTTAAGGTTACAAAATATTTCCTGTTTTTGTCTCTTTTGACAGATTGAAGAGAGATGCTGTAACACCAACGTAAGAACCAGTTTTGAAGTTTTCTTTTTATCCAAACTCTGTCCCGACTTGAGATTTTTATTTAGTAGTCACACAGCTTGGTGCATTTGAAACACTTAAGTATAATTGAGACAACAATATATCACAAAATATCGGCAGAAAGTGATTTTGTTCTTGGTTTGACTGGTGTTAGGTCGTGGGATTCGGTCCTTTGAGGGCACTCCGGGTTGAGTCAGAGGTGTTAGAGCGCCCTCACATGACTGAATCTTGCAGTGCAGACAGGTGACTGTACACCATCATATCCAAGATTTCAACAGAATGTAGCTGATCTTTGAACGACTTCAATCTATCTGTTGCATGTTAATGTACATGGAGCTATTTGCAGAGAGTTACTGGTGCTTACTGAGTGCATAATGCAAGATAAGTCAAGGCCCTATCCACCATTAACACTGAGATATTATCAGTAGATTTGTTTTATGTAAGCAACTCTCGGCAATACACTCTGTATGTGCAATTCAAATGTGACATGCTAGTGCAATGATTTTCACGTTGAGATGTTTTATAAATGTTGATGCCCAAGATATTGTCTCATAAGCGATTATTTTGCATGTATATTTGAAGTTAATTTATTAACATCCACAAACATAACTCTTACTTCATGTCCACAGCACACAGCTTACTCATCATGCTCATATCAGACAAGCATCAAAGGACCTGAGAGATATGTCCATGCGACGTGAAGGAGCCCAACCACTGTCTACTCTGCCAGCATTCCGGCTGTCACCAACACCACGTGGCAGGGGAGGCAGAGGGGCTGAGCCCGGTACGCCCCCTAGAGACAGAGATGGGTAAGGCACCAGGTCATCACATAAAATATCAAAACAATCCTGTGGTTGTTTCTTCAAATAAAGAATCCTTGCAAAACAAAGGAACGATTGGGCACAAAGGAAGATAAAGTGTATCACAACATGCAATGCAGAGTCTGTTATGCATGTATGAATGAATTTTGCAAATCATGTTAGCTTGCGGCTCTGTACACCAGTATTTACATCAAGGTATTTCTGCTACAGACCGATTGATGAGCAGCCCATGACAAGTACGCCACAGCCTAGAGGCAGTGCACCCCCTCCATACCGTCTGCCTCCGACATTCCCTGCTCAGGAAGAAACAAGTTTCATGTGAGTATGAACTGGAAAAACATCTTCACTTCCCTTGTCCATGTTATATCTTCTTTCAAACTTTGATGGCATAGTATTATCCTGTCAGTTATATTTGTAAAGATTAACTTACATAGTGAAAGCAAATCTTTAAGTTTATTGACATTTATAAGTTCATTGACACACACACACACACACACACACACACACACACACACACACACACACACACACACACACACACACACACACACACACACACTAACCAGAGAGGAATGAGCACTATTTCTTGTTCTACAAGTACAACAGTCTACCGCGTTGCAAGTATCATGCTTGTTCTCACATCAATCTAATTGCTAGGGCTTTTCAAAATGTAAGTTTGTCAAAGTTATCATATATAATCAGTATGACTAGTTGAAATACTCTTTTTGGTTTTGACTTAGATAACTACTGTGACAGAAAAGTAATTATATGAATGATTGAACGATAACATTAATTAACATTAATTTTCACAATTGGTGGATCAAATTGTTTATTGCAACTCTACCTCAATAAAGCAACAGCCTGGTAGATTATAATGTCTCCACTTGATCTTCTCTGATTTCATTGAAATTTTAAATTGAGTTCTCATGCAAATTATTCTACTGAATTGGATCTACAGAAATCAGCCGGACGAAGCCAGTGGTGAAAGGCGGGCATCAGAACCAGCAGCGCTGCAAGGTACGACGCTAAACGTTCTCTGGGTACATTGCAGTTCCCACGTATCTCAAATCTATGGTTTGGTACTCGGCCATGTTGTTGTGCTTGTTGCTCTTTGTCTGTCTGTGTCTGTCTTGTCAAATAGCAGATTCCAAGTATATCTGTTCTTTTTTATACTTTTTGAATCGCCGTTGGTGTACTAACATATTCAGAGTGCACTGAAAATTTATGTTGCAGGACATACATACACAGTGTGCTGTGCATTCGATTTTTGTTCTGCTGTGCTTGTATATGTGCGTGCTGTGCTTTGCTTGTAATCTCTTTTTTAAGTTACAACTTTCCCCCTTCAGTTGTTTCACTCTACCCTTTCACTACATTCCAGTAATTCAAATATACTCAGACAAAATTTCTTTCATTTCATCAAAAGTATATAGTCAACCCCAGTATTCAAACTATGTTTATGTCACTCTCTGGAGAAAAAAAACAGATGTTCAGTCTGTGGCCTAGCCCTATCACTTTCCCCAATGCAGAAAATATATATATTTGAGTATCAAAATAAACTGATGATATTTGCATGTTTTATTTGCCAATGCGATTAGCAGCCTGACCAGGATTTGTACAATTTGAAGTGGGCAAAAATGTTTTAAGTTAGGAATTTACTAAAAATACAATTTACTCCTGCTTTGTGTGTCCAAATCCAGACCAACTAGGCAACACAATGAAGTTTCACTCAACTCTGTGCGTGAAGGGGTTGGTTTTACCCCAAGTACTGTATCTAGTGAGAGGGTAGAATATCTTGAAAGGTCTTCTTTGCTTCGTCTGTAATAACACTTTTATTGTGTTTGCGTGCTTGTATTTGCTGTGACTCGGCCAGTATTTTGCTTGTAAGTGGTCATGTAAAACCTTGTTGGTGTCCCGACGGGTTTCAACATCTTCGAAAACACTCTGATGCATGCAAAGTGGGCGCTGCATCCTGTTATAAGGAATGTAAGATTTTAGGAGTAATTTAAAATTTTAGGGTTTCCTACATAAGCAGAACATTCAAAAAATCCAGTGCCGCAGAGAAAAAAAGATTTTATCATCAAGAGCTATGCTAAAGCATGTAAAGTATTCTAAATGTACCGTTGAACACTGAACTGTTTTCAGTTATGTTGTTTGTTTACTGTTTTGACTGTACATGTTGTATATTCATATACAGTGTTCTCCACAGTTTCGACAGAGGGACGGCCAATTTACATAACAATGCATAATTTGCAAATTCTTTTGTTGTGAAAAATCCATTCTTTTGTATGGTTATATGAAGAGATCACCTAACAAGCAGAGGGGTGGCCCATTCCATATAATATTTATGGAGTTCCCTATTACAAGTACAGGGAAAGGGGCATAGTCAGTAAGGTTAGGATTTAGGCATTCAATGCAAAATACTTTCACTTCAGTGTTCCCCACACCCTGGAAAAATAGATTGCTAATTTGCATGACAGTACCTGGTTTGTATTTCCTTGTGTTGTGCAAATGAATTCTTTTATATAGTTATTAACATGAGTAGATTTATCAAAAAAACCGGACTGGCTCACCCATAAAAAAGCCCTCGTGGAGAAGCCATTACTCATTTAATACAAGAGATACAGTTGCAGATTTTGTTGTATTCATGTCAAATTTCTGATGAAATGTTTGTCAATTCAGTTACAATGAGCATGTTTAAAGGTTCTGAGTTACAATATTTGAGTTTTCCACCACTTTAATTGATATCATAAAAGTACCTCTCAAACCAGCTTTGATAAATTCTCGAGATTTATATTTTACAATGTGCTTAAAAAAACAGCCTCAGCCTTTGTCTTCTATTTTAGCTACGTGTAACTACGAAACGCAGTAATTGTGCATATTCAGACCTCGTAACATGACAGCTTTAACCCCTGCTCTCCTCCTTCCCGTTACCCCAATCCCCTACCCCCACCCCCCATTTAATGAATTGACTGCACCCAGTGTAATGTAATAGGACTGTACCATATTGGAGTGAGCAGTGACCGTTGGGGGTGTGGATTGATTGGTGACAGTTTCATTTTGTCTAACCGTGAGTTTTGCTGTGTACAATACAGGAAAGAGGGATCGTAGTACACAGTTTCCACTAACATCAATATAAAAGCGTCATCAATTCTTAACATGGTTAGTATCATTGCAAACAAAATAATGGCAATTCCACTGACATAATTTCTTCCTTTCAAATCTTATTTTTGCTCTCTTTTGGTGATTTTTACATGAAGTCTGTGATCATTTATTCTGTTTGTGGTTCTCTTCTCCAATGCATCAAACTACAGTCAACTATTCCTGTCAGTCTTATTTCACATCTTCATCCTCCTGTCTCTCTCCGATGTCAAACTGATCATAAATTTTTCTGTGCGGAAAGGAAGCTCTGAAAAATAAGGAAAGCTCTTCTTACAAGCACAAACCGCTGAGATATTGCTAAGAGATAACGAGAAATGACAAAGTCATGGCTGATAATAACGTTTGAAGGTCACATGACTTCAGCTCATAGTAATATACATGTAGTCAGCTGAAGTGTATTATATGGATGTGTGTTTGTATTATATGTACATGTATGTGTCTATGTGTATATGCATTGTTTGTATACGTGTGTCAATGTGTATTGATAAAGCAAGCTTTCTGCAGCATCTGTGCACTTTTGTTCCAGTATGTAATCTGTCACTGGTTATAGTCTATTATATCATACCAGTATATTGATTGCGCAAATGCAGCGATATGATTGGTCGGACATGAAAAGAACTGAAGTATATTCTGGATATACCACGGTTGGCACTCTCTGAACTCTCGGCAAGTCCAAAAATCCTTTTTTGATGTTTCATCCTGGAATTTCAATATACTGTTCTGATATAATAGCAATAAATCACACCCAGCAACGGTATCAACACTCGATTTTGACCAGTACACTTCATATATGCACTCGCTATCGCTTGTGCATGTATGTCATGAACTGGTCAAAATCTCGTGGTATACCATTGCTGGGTGTGCTTCATTGCTTAAGCATTCAACATTGCATCAGATGGCCATGAGATGTATAACATCTTATTCATACTAAGTTATGCATTTTTCAACCGCATACTCTTGAGAAATACTGGTATAAGTCTCCTTTTTACGCATTGTCTCTAAATGCTGTTTGATGAATTCATGAAGTCCAAGGTTTTCAGTCCTGGTTTCAGTTTACTGTTTTAAATCATTCAGACTTCCACATTAACATTTAAAAATTAAACTTTGATGTGTGTTAGAAAAGAGAAGAAAATGTCGATTTCTAAGTTTTCCTTCTTTATTTGTTGTGGAAGTTACCTGCTACATCAAAGTAAGTTATTTGAACATAGAAGCTTTAGCACAGTCCCATCATGCGTTCATCTATTTGTACATGACAGTAGTGTAGTTTCTTATCAAAAATCAATGAGCTTGTTTAGTGTAAATTTAGAAATTAGAAATTTGAGAGCTCAGCTGTAACTGTTTTTGATGATGTAATGTTTTTTGCAACCATTGATCATGTTATTACGCTGAAATATACATGCAAAGAAGAGCACCAGATGAACACATGCAGAAACATCAAATTTGTATTGTTTCATGTTTTAAGGTAGCATGCCCTTCAAAACTGAAATAATTCAACTTTTGCTCAAACTTTCCTCAAGGAAACTTCCAACCATTGTATTACCAAATTTAGGATAAAAATTGGGGTCACTGGCAAATTTGGTACTAGAGAAATAAATTACCGCACACTTATCGGCATATAAAATTCAAAATGGCTGCCATCCCCTAGCACACTCTATGGGGAAAAATTACATATTTGATATATGTAAAACTGAGATGATGAAAAGTTTACTTACTCCAAGAGTGTCAAAATGAGCAACCAACAAGCAATGGATCAGAAGAGTCCAAATATCTGTCCCCAAGGTGTATTCTGCCTTAACCCTTTGAGTGCCAATGTCAATTTTTGTGGCCTTTAAAAAATATATTCTGGTAAATTTTTCTCAGATTTTTGCCAAAATTTTGATAAAAAACTGTAGCCAATGAAATATGATGTCCATTTGGTTCAAAATTATCAAAAAATTTCAGAAAAATTCATAAAAATTGGTAAAATGTTGCAGTAAAATTTTGGTGGGAAAAATTACAGCACTCAAAGGGTTAATGGAGAATAACCAGTTCAATTATTTATTCTTTCACAGATGACGACACCAATGGGGCGACGCCAGCCCTGGCTCATCGACCTCCACCCTTCATGAGGGGCAGCGGTGACCAGATGTACTCGTCTCAGCCAGGCAGTGAAGAGCGTCTGGGCGCTTCTGGCAGCAAGCACACCATTCCGGACACGGTCAAGGAATATGATGAGCACGACGACAAAGAAAGCCTGGTGCAGAGGGAATATCTGACATAAGGTGGGGTGTGCCACATTTCTCAGCACCCAGCCTAGATGGATTGCCGGACTGGAGCTGTGAACAGTTAATGATGCATGATCAGTGTTCACCTTTTTTGCAGGGACGTCAGTGGCCAACTGAAGAAATGATAATGGTACCTAAAGTGAACTATGCTGTTGTATTTTTTCCCCAAAAAACCCCAACATTTAATGGTCATGTTTTATGGTCAATTACTGTGCATCGTCTTTGGTAAACGTATCAAGATTACACAAAGCAAAGCCAAACTGTAAAGCAGCACATACTTCCACATTGTTTTCCTTGGATATGCACATATAATGAGTTCAAGGCCAGTTCCTGGTACCTGATCAGTTTCAGTGTCTGCTGACTTCCCTGGTTTACTGTGAATGCTATTAACACTGGTTAGAGGCAGCTATGGTATGGGATGAACTTTCACCTCAATGTATCAAATATTTCATCATTGAAATAATAGAGTATCATACATTTAACTTTTCTGTCTATTTATGTTAGCCAATATATAACTTTGCATGTTTTTTAATATTTTTTAATATTCTATTTATCATAGTTATATTTTTTATCTCATGTAGGTGGAATTTGTTTTTGAAAACAGTTTTGTTCTCGTACTGTGTTGCTTTGATATATCATGTTAATATGTAACTTTCTTATTGGTGTCAGGCAGTTTGGACTCCCTTATGGCGTACAACAGAAATGCACACAAAAAAACCACTGGTCATACACGTAGACAGACAGACAAGTTGGTTTCAAATGTGACACGTTTGGTATGGTTATTTTGTCATTGATACTGGCCGCACGAATCCCGTTTGTGCATTGTAAGGGCCAGATTTTTTCTCGGCACTCAAATGGTACAAGAGATACAATTAAGGGACAATAAAGATACAGATAGTCATCATGAGAATAGCAACTCGAGGTGGTTCCATTCAGAAAATGAACCGAAAATGACCAGTTTGTTTGACATTGTGAAATGTCCTGTTCCAGTCGCCACTTAATGATCTGTTACGGTCAAACCGCCATTTTTCAGAGAGTGTAAAATGTTGCACTAAAATTTTGGAGGGAAAAATTACAGCACTCAAAGGGTTAAGCAACGCTTTCACAGGGTTCTCTTCAAGGGATTTTGAGGGGTTGGCCACCCCTCTGTTTTTCCAGCAATCTATTCATATTTAAATAACTTACAAAAGAACATTTTCACAAGAATATGCAATTGTATATTGATACGTAATCAGTCACCCCTCTCTTTCCCAAGCCATGGAGATCACTGTATCATACATGTATTGAATGTGTTCATCCAACAAGCGACATGATGTACAAGTCAGGTGAAAGAAATGTCACGTTTTATATAAATGTATTTCAATGCAAAAGCAGTCTCATTTAGTCAAATTCCTTGAGCATCTTGTCCGGAGCTTTACAACACCTCAAGAAGGATTGCAAGGTGTTTCAAAGTTTTGAAGGGGAAAAAATACTTCCTGAAAAATTATGGTCGGATTGTAATAATACTCTAAGTATATTCTAAGTAACAAGTCATTGGTGCTATCTCACAAAAAAGTGGAAAGTAAGTTTGTTTCAATCAATACATTTTGTTAACTTTTTGATAGTGGAACCATCATCATGAAGATTTTGTCTTCATGTTGTGGCGTTCTGTCTGATACCTTTATGACTGTCAGATAAATAAAGAGCCTTTTATTGTATCATGTATAAGTCATGCAAGGGAAACATGCTTGTCAAGAAATGTGATTGACAAAAAAGCAGTATTAGAAAATTTGATATTGTTTTATGGCAATACAAAAGACATGTATTGTTCAATTGATGATGTCATGTTGAAAATTATGACTTTGTTTCTGTGTACCATTGTATTATTTGTAATAGGACAATAATACCAGTAAAAATAACTAACTATACAAAATACTAGCCGTAGTTTTGTGTGCTCTTCAAAGCTATTGTCTCTGTCTGTGTCTGTATGTGTGAGAAATGTGTATTTTACAGAAACGTGTGTTGATGTGAAGTAGCGTTTGTCTGTTTTTCGAAAAAAGTTTCACAAACAGGTTTGTGAGTGACAGACCTATCAGAGTATTGGTATGACCAATGGACAACAGCAATACCTGATCATTTTATTCTGTGTGCCTTGATGTCCCATGGTGGTGAAGAGAAAGCCTACAATTGCAGGGTGCTGATAGAACAGCGCCCTCAATAGTCTAGCATGCATTGAAGTCACCAGTTTGCTCAGATCTTGGAAACATCCCGAAGTGATAAATTTGCAAACTTGTTTATGTTTGTGTAAAAAAAAGGCATTGTGTTTACCTTAGAAAGATAGTTACATTTGTACCATGCCGCTCACCTGAAATGTTTCAGGTCCAAGTTCTCCATCATGTCATTACTCCTAAGACTTGGACAAAAAAATTGTGCCGTTCTGATAACTGCACCTACCTTTTTTTTTACCTGCCGACCCTAAACTTTTAAAAGCTACATAATTACGGAAGTAAAGAAAAGAAAGAAAAAACCTGTAAAATCATGCGTTCGTTACTTTGCATTTGATTTTTGCTTGAACGAGGATGTCTTTGGTTTTTTTTTCCTTTAATATGTATGATACATTTTTCTGGAAATGTTGTGGCCAGTATCTTACCACCCTTAACCCCTGAAAATGCATATTTAAAAATAAAAAATATTTCGGAAAAAAAAATTCCTGCCAACCCACCTACCCTATTTTTGAAAACCATGTTATCAGAACAGCACAATTTATTTTTTTTGGCCTAAGCTCCTGTAAGAGCATTCTCTGAAACTTGCTCAAAATCAATGAAGTACCACAGCACAACTGATGCTGCCTGTGTGTTCTTAAGGTAGAATGCCACTTGGGGACAGAAATTAAGATGCTCAATTTTTCTAATGCATGTCTGCAGAGCTGGTCTACCACTTGCTGGGGATCATTTTTAAGCTCTTGGAGTACAATAAGTTTTCGCCTTCTTATTTTTTCTTAAAAATCAAAAATTTATTTTTCTCTATTAAGTTAATACTGGTTGGTGGCCATTTTGACTTTCAAATATTGGTAAATCATGAGTAATTTGTTTCTCTCAACCAAACTTTGCACAATGACCCCTGATTTTTATTCTTGATTTGGTAAGAGAATGTGTGAAAGTTTCATTGAGGAAAGTTTGAGCAAAAGTGCAAGTCTTTCACTTTTGAGGTGCATACAACCGTAACTTTTTACTCACCAATTGAACCATAACATGATTGAGGATGTGATCCAATATTACACCTGAAAGGCTGGCCAAATGTCTCCAACATGAACCTCTCAATATTTTTCAAATACACTTGATTTGATTCATTAAAGCCCCAATAGCTGAGAATGTGTGATAAACTGATCTCAAAATATCCTCAGTTTTCCAAGATTTTTCTTTGAATAAGACCCATTAAAGTCTGAAAAAGTGTATAACACTGTCTTAAGTGTTGAAAGTGGCATGTAAATTCAAACATAAACATTTTAGATTTCCCGCCATTTTAAAAGACTAATCATGTGACAGAGAAAATAAAGATTACAACAACAAAATGTTGGCCATCGTGTGTTGTGCATTCAAGTAAATGGCATCATGCTTGTTTCTTGGATGATCACGATGTGTATGTGCAGGAAATACTGCATTTTTTGTACTTTTCTGTGGGGGCGCCATTTTATGAATGCGGCACCCGTTTATTATTTAACCTATTAAAACGCGTAGGCATGATCTAAATAAGCGAGCAGTGATACTTCTATATACGTCCTTTGGTTAGCACATTTACACAAACCAACTTTGGTTTGAAAATAAAATCATGAAAACAATGCATAAAATTCGCAGCTATCAGGGCTTTAAGAACTTGCAGCATCGTGCACTTCGGAAGCACACTTCGGAAGTTCCTTGAAATCCCATGACTTTCCACAAGAGTTTTCAGCAATTTTCCAGGAATGTTTACAGTCTCATATACCCAATTTCAGGACTGATTTCACAATTAACATATGAGTGACAGCTCCATAACGTTGCAGGAATATTTTCACATCTGACATTTGAAGTAGATATGCCCAATCTTGCAAATCTGGGGTTGGCTTAGCCGTTTTCAAAGAGTTCCAAGTTCAATTTCTTTGCAACACTCAAAGACTGCTTCACAATGGTTCTACTCCGGAATAAAAAGGACGCGATGCGTACGCCGTTCTACACACTCAGTACGCCCAAATAATCACGTGATGCCGGTACAAACAAACCCACATGTGTACTGAACGCGTATGGAAATACACGTATGTCTGTGCGCGTTTGCGAACATGGCTTTGTTTGTACCGTGGTCGATTCGAATTCCGGGTTTGGCCTATTCTAGAACATGCAATGAGTGTTCACACACTGTGAAATAGAAGTCTCAAGTACACAATCATTGGTATATTTATTTTTATTTTCAAAATAGAATTCAATATTGACTCAATTTATAAAACAATGATAAAATATGTCGATTTTTACAAAATATAATGATTCACAGTCAGGGTTTTCTGAATTTTCTCTGAATAAAATTCTGTGAGTTGATGTTTGCAAGAACTGGAGAACTTTCAAGTTTGACTTGAAATCAAAAACAATTTTGAATAGATTGTCTATTGTCCATTGCTGTGAGAAGCACGTTGATGAGGAACATTCTGCTACATGTAGCTATACAATGTTTAGTCTGACATATTCAATAGTTTGAAGCAGCTCCGGAACCTGGTTGAGTTGGAGGCCCTGGCTGCCTTCACATCACTGAATATTTCAGTTTATATAATGTTAACTATACCAAATTCTGTTGAAGAGAACTAGATATACATATATTGGATAGCACCATGGTTCACAAAGTTTTGTTTCCAAAATTTTGCACATTGAATCAGAGGCTTATGGCAATTATACAAAAAAGTACATAATTTTTTAAATATGATGAAAGCAGCATTTTCTGAATTGCACTTCATTTCTAGGTGAGAGGTATGAAACAATTTCCCATATGCACACAGTACTTCGATTTGGGGGTTAGGGTAGGAAAATATTGAAAAACAACCATTACAGCTTGGCTTTCTGTTGGTCCTGCAGTTCAGCTTTGGCAATGGCCGTGAGATGGACTTCATCCGGTCCGTCAAATATCTGCATGGCCCTGGCCCACGCAAACATCTTCCATAGTGGGTAATCCTGACTGACTCCGCCCCCTCCGTGGATTTGGATAGCTTGGTCAATCACCTTTCTGACTGTTCTCGGCGTAGCAACAAATGCCATGGCAATCTGGAAAAAATTATACTCTTCATCAAGGAGTTTCCAATTATGGTTCATCTAATAACTTGTCTATTGAACAAAAAAATGGAAACAAAATGGCCGCCAATGGCCATATTAGATTATAAAACAAATTCAATCAATGTGCATATGAACACCAGAGTGTATTATCCTTGTACCTAGTTTAAATATAAGGGCCCTTGCATGTCTGAGATATCTGCATGGACGCACCCCACAGTGTCAAATCTGGAAGTCCCCCGTATGACTGACAACTAAACCCAAAAATTCTGGGTCCGATTTTCGATGATTCAAATTTTCCATGGTTCCTCAACTTTAAGGTAGAGTTCACCTCAGAGACAGACATTCGGACTCTCAACATTTTACAAAACTTTTCTGATCTACCACTTGTGTGCACTCATTTCAAAGCTCTTGGTGTCAGTAAAGGTTTTCGCTTTGTTAAATATTGAAAATTTAATATTTCCCCATAGAGTTAACAAGGGAGTTCAATCTCTTGCCAATTGTGTTTGTTTGCAGCTTCCAATATAGGTATTACTTATGCATTGCCACATCCTACTAGACACCAGCAAAGAGTTATGGAAAGCAGAGTAGCATCTGGGCAGAATCTACACACTGGATGTTGGTGTCTCTTTTCTGTCAGCAATATTTCTGAGAAGTCAGTAAACTTTCCTTTAGGTTTCATATCCTGAGTACTGTGTGAAAAACACCACTTAATATTGACCTTTGCATAAGTAAATGCATACGCCTGAAAATCATGGTCACCGTCTCTTTGAAGGTTTGACCAAGTATTTAAAATTATATTGTGGCAATAAACATAATCCGTACCTGTTTTCTGGCAGCTTTGGCACCATATTTATCAAGTGTATCAGCTGCTCTCAGTATTAGCAAGCGGCACTGGTTTATCCCAATCCTACACTCTGCTATGCTATGCTGTACCACACCCTGGAAGGTATCAAGGTGAGGGGAGAGAGTGCATGTGAGATGAGGAAGTTACAATACTTTGAACGAGACAGTCTAAATTATTTTTATCTGCTCAACATCAAGGGCATGTTTATCTATGAATGAACCAGTGTTTAATATTTTCTGCCTTAAGTTCTTGATCATAACCTTTACTGGATTTTTTGATATTTGAAAACAGTTTTTTCCTAAGTTTTATGATACCAAAATTCATGATTGTACGCACACAAGTTGAAACAGCTGATGTTTTGAAATCAGTAAATCGAAATAATTGACAAAAATAATCACCAAGGCAATACCACAGAGAAGAGAAGGCAAAGTCGAAAAATCCTGTAGCACAAACTAAAATGACATCAAATTCACAGAGAAAATTGTACAATGCCATGCTGTTGAACACACTCACCTGTCTGGCCAGTGTTTTGCCAAATGGAGACCTCTTATGACACCTGTCGCACATCAACTCAAGCGCCCTCTCGGCAACTCCGATCTCCCGCATGCAGTGTTGAAGTCGAGCTGGTCCAAGTCGACTCTGTACCACTTCAAAACCTCTGCCTTCACCTAGAGGAAGAAATATTAATCCATGAATGTATGGTACAGATAAAATCTCTGAGAGACAAAACACAAGGTGTTTGACAAGTTCAAGTGGCGTTAGCAATAAATCATGTGTGATCAACACAACAAGTGCTCAATTTTTAAAGTACAATAATATGCATCTCGGAACGAAGAGTTTTAAATTTATGCTCAAATTATCCCCATGGAAACTTTAAATCATACTATTTCATTATCAACAATTAAAATCACAGGACACCATGAAGTAAATGGCCTAAAGGAAAAGTTACCAAAAATTTACCAATACCTGTATTGGAAATTTAAAATTGCTGCTGAACCCTGTTTTACTTTAAGGAGAAAATTCCCTCCAGGAAAACTGTTTTAGTTTACAGTCATTGATTGGTGTCTGTGCAGTTTCTTCTTGAGCGGCGTTCAAGATGTGAAACTTTATCACCGGCTTCAAAATTGATTTAGAGGTTATAAACGGTGCGTTCAGGTATTTGGTTGCAGATATAAGACCTCTGGGGTGAAAATTAGTATATTTGATGGAAAATAATCACCTTGCCTCACTCGCTAGGTGATTATTTCACCAAAATATGCTAATTTTCACCCCAGAGGTCTTATATCTGCAACCAAATACCTGAGCGCACTGTTTGTAACCCTATTATACTATGCTAAAGTTAAATACAAGTGGACAATGTCGTTATTTGGGACCGAAGTTGGAACACATACGAGGGTTCAGGTGCCCTGAACACAAACTCTGAAAAGAATGTTTCAGAACGCACACGCATGCACATTTGATTCCATACAATACGGTAACGCAACGCATCGATATCACGATTACACACCAAACTTGAAGAAAAGTACTTGTAAAAACACTCAAAAAACTTTAAAAATTATGTTGTTGTTACATCGCCATCGCTGCTTATACAAACTCTTCATTTGTTGGTTCATCGAGCTGCATCAGACAAAAATTTAACAATCAAAATCAATCTCAAGCTGTATACTTGTTCGACATTATGGCGCATTGAGCTCCCAAGCTGGAGTTTGAAATTTGCATGAGCTCAAAAATGCTCGAAGTGCGCAGGTCCTCTTGTTGAGACTATAGACCCCAGCTCCAGCCAATCAGATTGCCGGATTCAAGCTAAGCTTATTATAAACTGGTGTAAAAACTGACAAGAATGTTGCCTATGAAGACAGTCACTTTTTCAAAAAGACTTACCGAGCAAGATGTCGGTCGTTGGTACTTTTACATTGTCAAATTCCAATTCTACATGACCAAATGGTGCGTCTGCAATGAGGCAAAACAACACACAGGCTGAAATTGTGGTATATGTAAATGCAGGTTCTGGCTACAATTTACGCTACTGGAGAAATGGTAAAGCCACGACACATTTAACATATGAATATGTACAGTACAAGGTTAGGGATTCTCATAAACTGTGCATGTTGAGCTCATACAACTACAGATGCAGTGTGCACCTAATTCTTAAATCTAGTGTTTTTTTTACTTTCATTCAAAAGCTGTTTGGGGGGGAAAATATCACTAGAAAAACAAAATGCATATATGAGTACGCTGTTTGAAACTGGTGGCAATATTGACTGTATGCTAGCTGATTCTCACACAATAAGTTGAGTGACCAAAGAGCAACACAATGAATTCAAGCTTAGCCATAGACAGATATAAATTTACTCTATGCAGTACTTTGTAAAGCCAACAGATGAAATACAATGATTAGGGGTACAATTTACTCATATTACTTTGGCTTACCTTCATATCCCATAAACATTAATGAACGCCCTCTTTTCAAACCTGGTGAGTCGAAGGGTACAATTAGCACACTGTGCCTCTGATGCCTGTCAGAACAAATAGTCAGAAAAATGCTGTTGGTTCAGTTTCAATGATTCCTCTCACATCTGCCCGATGCCTGCTTGGCTGTGGTCAAATCAGTCACAAAGTCCTTCTCACCATTATCAAAATTATTGAGATAGACTGCCAAAGACGCAATTGATTTCATAAGCACACATTCACAATGCTAAAAGAATGTAACCAAGGGCAAGGGAATTTTGGTAGCAGGTGTAGATAAAGTCTTCTGAGTTCAAATGGCACTGTGCTAATAGAGGATTGTTCTCATTGTGTACAGAAAATTACATGTTGTACACATACTGGTATACAACTTACTGAAAAGTAGCGGTAACATTTGATGACTGTTTCTCTATTTTTGTTTTATTAATAATGTCTACTACAATTTCTTTTCCACTCAAACACAGCATATGTGTAAAATGCACTGTTATTGTTTACATTTGAATTGTAGTCTTGACCAGCATTTACTTGTCAACAATAGCAATAAATTTGCACATGTATAGGCTGAGTTGACAAGCTGAATATTGTGTATTTCAACATGCTTCGGGGAGCAGAACAAGAAACTCTAGTTGAAATTAAAGACCAAAATAGCAAAAAAATCATCAATGTTACAGCTACCTGCCCTTGAAAAGAATACCCCAGTTGAATGAAAAGTTAAAAAAGCAAATACAGTTACAGGTTAAATTCATTAGCAGTAAATATCATAAGTGTACATGTATCTTTACCTTGGGAGGGAATCATCTCCAGTTTTTCCCATTACAAAGACAACCTTGAGTCTTGGATCATTTCCACCTTGGTAAAAAGATATCAAAAATACAATTACAACATTCTCATAAATCTACTTCATTATACATATTTGCTGATATGGCCTGGTGAGTTCATTTTGGGCAAGACACCAGACTAATTTACTGACCATTTACTAATTTTGGCTGGCTGTTTACCAACTGAAAGATTTTGTCATCCATGACAGGAATTTTGAATTTCACACCCTATGAAAAATCTATCAATGTCAATTTACCAACCATTTGGAAAAAATTTTTGAACACACTGGTCATCTCTGTAATCTTACCAAGAGCCCAATCTATGAACAAATACATTTTGCAATGGCATTATTGCCACCATCTCTGTGTCAACTCTACGGACGAAATTAAAATGTTCTACTTTTGATTATGGGGAAAATCTTCTTCACTCTGAGAGCTTCAAATGAGCAAAACAAGTGGTGGAACAGAAAAATATTGAAAAAATTGAGAGCCTGAATATCTGTCCCCGTGGCGCATTCTAACTTAAAACTACCGTGATTGATGCAAGTACTGATTAATCTATGATGCAACACTATTCTTTTACCTGTTATCCACCATTTTTTGCCATTGATGACGTAATAGTCACCCTCCTTTGTTATGGAACATTCTAGGTTTGTTGGATCACTTGAAGCAACATCAGGTTCTGAAACGAAAATATATGACACTGGGCATCAAGGAAATTATATGCTGGAAGGGACGGACCTGAGCACATTCAGGCCTGAATCTGAATCTTACTTTGCTGATAGTCAAGTGTGAGCACCAAAGCTACATTGGTTATTTGTATAACACTGAACCCTGTTCAGGTATAAAAAACCCCATAAGATGCCATAGGTTATCGGGGTCAAAGGTTAAAGGACAAAATTGTTGACACTTTCAACTTGAATTGAGAAAATTAAATACATGTCCTGGCAAATCTGAATGACAATTGTGGTCAAGGTTAGTTTTCTAATTATCTTGCACTGACCAGTCATTGTCAAGCATGATGTGAAGGTTCCGTCTAAGAGTGGTTCCATCCACGTCTTTTTCTGTTCTTCTGTTGCGCAGTGTTTCAACATCTCAATGTCAGGGGCAGCTGTGGAAAGACGTATGAGATTTGGTTATTTTTGGACAGTAGCACACAGGACAAATAGGAAGTCTATCAGTGTATGTATGTATGTATGTATGCATGGCACAAAGCATTGATTTCATATCACAGTTCTTGATACTGAACAGCAAAGATATTCATGGTCCATACACTCAAAGTCACCTTCACATTCAAGGACTTTCAGAGACTTTTTCAGCAATTTTCAAGGACCTTCATAGGTCCTTCATTG